>NW_028173062.1:1204834-1207334 GCF_963971535.1 Notolepis coatsorum
CTAATCCTTTCAATCTCACCATTGTTACACTCTATCGCCCTCCAGGTCCCCTCGATCACTTCACAGTTGAGCTGGACATGCTTCTAAGCTCCTTACCGGAAGATGGTACCCCTCTCCTTCTATTGGGCGACTTCAACCTGCCTGACTCATCTCAGTCGGTCCCAGTGGTCTCCCTCCTACAATCGTTTGACCTGACTCCCACTGCCATGCCTCCCACCCACAAAGCAGGCAACTCCTTGGATCCCATCTTTTCCCGTAACTCCAGCATCATTAACACCACGGTAACTCCCCTACATGTATCTGACCATTCCTTCATATCCTTCTCACTAACTCTCATGCTTAACCGAAAGGTCTTCACCCCAACTCAAACCGTCTCACTCAGTCACAACCTGCCCTCCCTATCCCCCTCCACCCTCTCCTCTGACATACTATCCGCTCTACCTTTGAGTGACACCTTCTCTGCTCTCCCCACAGAGATGGCAACCTCCACCCTCCTCTCAGCCCTTGCAACCTCCTTCGACAAGCTCTGTCCCCTCGTTGAGAAACCTGCCCGCCGTTCCCCACCCAGTCCATGGCTGACAGATCCAGTGAGAGAACAAAGACAGGTCCTGAGAGCAGCTGAGAGGAAGTATAGAAAGTCACGCCTCACTGCTGACATCGACACATATCACAACCTCTTGTTAACATTCTCCAAAACCATTACTAATGCCAAAGCTTCCTTCTTTCATCATAGGATCGAGGCCTCTGCCAAGAATCTTCGCAAACTGCATGCTACCATGTCCTCCCTCCTCACTCCCCCCCCCTCCCCCCTCATCTTTCTCTGCCGAAGACTTCGCAATCTTCTTTGAGGAAAAAGTCGAGAACATCCGCAGCTCTTTCTCCCAACCCCCACCCATTCCAAATGCTGAATCGAGAACCTCATCCTCCTATCTGTCATCTTTCTCTCCCATTACAGAAGCCGAGACCCTGACACTGGTAACCTCGAACCGTCCGACTACATGCCAGCTCCAGACCATAGCACCAGACATACTCCCATTCCTAACTGCAACCATCAACTCCTCACTCAACTCGGGGGTGGTCCCCACCTCCCTAAAACAAGCCAGAGTCACGCCGCTCATAAAAAAACCAACCCTGAACCCCACCATCATAGGCAACTATCGTCCTGTCTCTCTTCTCTCCTTCCTTTCTAAAACACTTGAACGTGCTGTATCCAACCAACTTACTGCTTATCTCTTACAGAATGACCTCCTAGACCCTAATCAGTCTGGTTTCCGGACTGGCCACTCCACAGAAACGGCCCTCATTGCGGTCACAGAGGCACTTCACTTAGCAAAAGCGAAAGGCCTCTCCTCTGTCCTGATTCTCCTAGATCTATCTGCAGCCTTCGACACAGTCAACCGACTATGCTTGCACCTCATGGTACCAAAGCACCTCAAAGGCACTAAAAAACAAATTACAAACATCTCAAAACAAACTAGTCAGACTACTGCTTGACCTTACTCCTAGAACCCACCTCACCCCTGCCCACTTTGACAACCTAGGATGGCTTAGAGTAGACGGCAGAGTACAGCAACTTGCAATGGGCCTGGTCTACAAGATACACTACACGACCAAGGTACCCATGTAAATGTCAAAATACTTCCCAAAGGTCAGTGAATACCACGATCACAACACCAGAGGGAGCTCCACAAATCATGTTAAACCCAGATTCGGCTCAAACAAGGGACTAAACACGTTTCGCAATTATGCCACATCAATGTGGAACGTCACTACCCACTTTCAAAAACACTCTCAAAGAGCACCTACAGGAGACTGCATTTCGAAACTAGCCCCTACAAATGTCCTAACCCAGTTGTACAGTAAATGACCAAGTATGGCTTTGTCAGTATTCCAATGTACAGTGTACAGTGTCCCCCACCCCCCCCCCCCTACCCAACCCCCCCCCCCCCCCCACCTCCAATGTACAGCCCACCACCCACCCACCCAACCCCACGCTACCTACCCAACCTCCTCCAATGTACAGTTTCTACGTCAAATGTATATACACTCTTTTTCTGGACACTTTTGTATCACAAACAGTACTGTATTTGCAAATCTGATATGTCATAAATGTATAGACGTAGCATTACTGTCTATCTGTATGTCGTGTATGTCATATATGTTATGATGAATTGAAAATGGGGGACCCTGATGTAAACAAGACGGAAGTCTTTCTCTGGTCTGCATCCCCTTAACAATTGTATGTGTTGAGCTGTACTGTACTGTACCCATTCTGCAATCTGTTAATAAACCTTTCAATCAATCAATCAATCAAACCATCAGATCCTCCTTGCGGCCCTCGCAGGAATGGGAGTGGCTGGCTCTGCGCTGACATGGCTGACATCATACCTCAATGACCGCTCCTACCAAGTGTCATGGAGAGGGACCCTGTTGGCCACCCGCCCCCCTGCGTACGGGTGTCCCCCAGGGCTCGGTCCTAGGACCCCTTCTCTTCTCCCTC
>NW_028173062.1:1212334-1279834 GCF_963971535.1 Notolepis coatsorum
TTCTTGAAACATATCCCAGTCGACGCCCTCGAGAGCGTCCTGAAGCGTGGCCTCTGATTGTTCGGACCATCTTTTTACCTCACGTGACACGACTGCGTCACATGATCTCTGCTTGTAAACAGGAATGAGCAAGATGGAGTCATGGTCCGATGTGCTTGTGGCTCCCGCTAGTGGAGGAGCCGGTACAGCTTTGTACCCGGCTCTGAACGGGGTGTAGCAGTGGTCGAGCATGTTTCCTCCCCTGGTGGAGCAGGCGATGTGCTGAAAAAAGGATGGCATCACTTTTTTCAGATTCGCCTAATGGCAATGACCATGGCTGCGTCTGGATGTTTAATCTGGTGGGTGTTGAGATGCTCCGCCAGCTCTGCCAGAGCCCTGGCGGTGTTCGCTTGGGGAGGGATGTACACCGCGGTCATAATGATGGCGGTAAACTCTCGGGGGAGGTGGAATGGGCGACATAGAATGGAGAGATGTTCCATGTCCGGGGAGCATGAACGGGAGAGTACCTTTACCTCCTTTGGGCTAACCCAACCGTTGTTGGTAATGAGGCAGACACCCCCGTCGACGCTCTTACCGGAGGCTTCCGTGCGATCCGCTCAGAAGACGGTGAAGGAGTCCGAGGGAGACTGGAGTCGCTGGTTTCAACCATGTCTCCGTAAAGCACAAGATGTTGCAGTCTCTCACTTCTCGTTGGAATCGGACCAGCGCCCTTAAATCGTCCATCCTGGTCTCCAGCGAACGTGCATTTGCCAGGAAGATGGATGGGATCGCCGGTCGGTAAGCAGACCTTTTTAGCCTTAATCTGACTCCACTTCTCGTACCTCTATGCTTTCTCTTTGTCCTACCGCCGCCTTTGTCCCGCTTGATCTCCGATGGCCAATCTTGGCATAAAGTGTCTCTAAACTCCTCTTTAAGTCCGGAGTTTAGGTCAATAAGTGACTGGCGGTCGTATGACGTCCCCGCCAGTGTGGTTTCCATAAAGAAAGTAGTAAAAATAAACATAATGACTAAAAATAAGCACAATCGTTGCGGAGCTAAACCAACAGCGACTAACCTGGGCCGCGCCATTGTACATTTACACACTAGGGGGCCGTGAGTTAAGATATTCACTGAAAAAAAAACGTTTAAATGCATAGGTTTATAAAGGCGGAGCTAAAGCATAGGCCGGGTTTTGTCTGATAGCAGGGTTGATTGAGTAGGACTCCATGACTCAATGAGACCTTATGATAGCAGGGTTGATTGAGTAGGACTCCATGTTTGTCTGATAGCAGGGTTGATTGAGTAGGACTCCATGACTCAATGAGAC
Source organism: Notolepis coatsorum (assembly GCF_963971535.1). NCBI lineage: Eukaryota > Metazoa > Chordata > Actinopteri > Aulopiformes > Paralepididae > Notolepis > Notolepis coatsorum. The sequence goes on from NW_028173062.1 coordinate 1,213,641, forward strand.
CTTCAGACAGCAGGGTTGATTGAGTAGGACTCCATGACTCAATGAGACCTTCTGATGGCAGGTGGACATAAGAGGTTGTATGAATAGAAAATAGTTACTGTAGCTTTAAAGGGATCATTAAAAAAATCCTACTTACAGATGATGTTGATCAGTAGAGTCCTTTCTCAGTACAATCCATGCTGTTCTTCATACTAGCTCCAGATAGTTAGCTACAATCAATGCTGTTCCTCATGCTAGCTCCAGATAGTTAGCTACAATCCATGCTGTTTTTCATACTAGCTTCAGATAGTTAGCTACAATCCATGCTGTTCCTCATGCTAGCTCCAGATAGTTAGCTACAATCCATGCTGTTCCTCACACTAGCTCCAGATAGTTAGCTACAATCCATGCTGTTCCTCATGCTAGCTCCAGATAGTTAGCTACAATCCATGCTGTTCCTCATGCTAGCTCCAGATAGTTAGCTAGAATCCATGCTGTTCCTCACACTAGCTCCAGATAGTTAGCTACAATCCATGCTGTTCCTCATACTAGCTCCAGATAGTTAGCTACAATCCATGCTGTTCCTCAAACTAGCTCAGGATAGTTAGCTACAATCCATGCTGTTCCTCATACTAGCTCCAGATAGTTAGCTACAATCCATGCTGTTCCTCATACTAGCTCCAGATAGTTAGCTACAATCCATGCTGTTCCTCATGCTAGCTCCAGATAGTTAGCTACAATCCATGCTGTTCCTCATGCTAGCTCCAGCTAGTTAGCTACAATCCATGCTGTTCTTCATACTAGCTCCATATAGTTAGCTACAATCCATGCTGTTCCTCATGCTAGATCCAGATAGTTAGCTACAATCCATGCTGTTCCTCATGCTAGCTCCAGATAGTTAGCTACAATCCATGCTGTTCCTCATGCTAGCTCCAGATAGTTAGCTACAATCCATGCTTTTCCTCATGCTAGCTCCAGATAGTTAGCTACAATCCATGCTGTTCCTCACACTAGCTCCAGATAGTTAGCTACAATCCATGCTGTTCCTCACACTAGCTCCAGATAGTTAGCTACAATCCATGCTGTTCCTCACACTAGCTCCAGATAGTTAGCTACAATCCATGCTGTTCCTCATACTAGCTCCAGATAGTTAGCTACAATCCATGCTGTTCCTCACACTAGCTCCAGATAGTTAGCTACAATCCATGCTGTTCCTCAAACTGGCTCCAGATAGTTAGCTACAATCCATGCTGTTCCTCAAACTAGCTCAGGATAGTTAGCTACAATCCATGCTGTTCCTCATACTAGCTCCAGATAGTTAGCTACAATCCATGCTGTTCCTCATACTAGCTCCAGATAGTTAGCTACAATCCATGCTGTTCCTCAAACTAGCTCCAGATAGTTAGCTACAATCCATGCTGTTCCTCATACTAGCTCCAGATAGTTAGCTACAATCCATGCTGTTCCTCATACTAGCTCCAGATAGTTAGCTACATTCCATGCTGTTCCTCAAACTAGCTCAGGATAGTTAGCTACAATCCATGCTGTTCCTCACACTAGCTCCAGATAGTTAGCTACAATCCATGCTGTTCCTCATACTAGCTCCAGATAGTTAGCTACAATCCATGCTGTTCCTCAAACTAGCTCCAGATAGTTAGCTACAATCCATGCTGTTCCTCAAACTAGCTCCAGATAGTTAGCTGCAATCCATGCTGTTCCTCATACTACTCCAGATAGTTAGCTACAATCCATGCTGTTCCTCATACTAGCTCCAGATAGTTAGCTACAATCCATGCTGTTCCTCAAACTGGCTCCAGATAGTTAGCTACAATCCATGCTGTTCCTCAAACTAGCTCAGGATAGTTAGCTACAATCCATGCTGTTCCTCATACTAGCTCCAGATAGTTAGCTGCAATCCATGCTGTTCCTCATACTAGCTCCAGATAGTTAGCTACAATCCATGCTGTTCCTCAAACTAGCTCCAGATAGTTAGCTACAATCCATGCTGTTCCTCATACTAGCTCCAGATAGTTAGCTACAATCCATGCTGTTCCTCATACTAGCTCCAGATAGTTAGCTACAATCCATGCTGTTCCTCAAACTAGCTCAGGATAGTTAGCTACAATCCATGCTGTTCCTCACACTAGCTCCAGATAGTTAGCTACAATCCATGCTGTTCCTCATACTAGCTCCAGATAGTTAGCTACAATCCATGCTGTTCCTCAAACTAGCTCCAGATAGTTAGCTACAATCCATGCGGTTCCTCAAACTAGCTCCAGATAGTTAGCTGCAATCCATGCTGTTCCTCATACTACTCCAGATAGTTAGCTGCAATCCATGCTGTTCCTCAAACTAGCTCCAGATAGTTAGCTACAATCCATGCTGTTCCTCAAACTAGCTCAGGATAGTTAGCTACAATCCATGCTGTTCCTCATACTAGCTCCAGATAGTTAGCTGCAATCCATGCTGTTCCTCATACTAGCTCCAGATAGTTAGCTACAATCCATGCTGTTCCTCAAACTAGCTCCAGATAGTTAGCTACAATCCATGCTGTTCCTCAAACTAGCTCAGGATAGTTAGCTACAATCCATGCTGTTCCTCACACTAGCTCCAGATAGTTAGCTACAATCCATGCTGTTCCTCACACTAGCTCCAGATAGTTAGCTACAATCCATGCTGTTCCTCATACTAGCTCCAGATAGTTAGCTACAATCCATGCTGTTCCTCACACTAGCTCCAGATAGTTAGCTACAATCCATGCTGTTCCTCATACTAGCTCCAGATAGTTAGCTACAATCCATGCTGTTCCTCATACTAGCTCCAGATAGTTAGCTACAATCCATGCTGTTCCTCATACTAGCTCCAGATAATTAGCTACAATCCATGCTGTTCCTCAAACTAGCTTCAGATAGTTAGCTGCAATCCATGCTGTTCCTCAAACTAGCTCCAGATAGTTAGCTACAATCCATGCTGTTCCTCAAACTAGCTCAGGATAGTTAGCTACAATCCATGCTGTTCCTCATACTAGCTCCAGATAGTTAGCTACAATCCATGCTGTTCCTCACACTAGCTCCAGATAGTTAGCTACAATCCATGCTGTTCCTCATACTAGCTCCAGATAGTTAGCTACAATCCATGCTGTTCCTCACACTAGCTCCAGATAGTTAGCTACAATCCATGCTGTTCCTCATACTAGCTCCAGATAGTTAGCTACAATCCATGCTGTTCCTCATACTAGCTCCAGATAGTTAGCTACAATCCATGCTGTTCCTCATACTAGCTCCAGATAATTAGCTACAATCCATGCTGTTCCTCAAACTAGCTTCAGATAGTTAGCTGCAATCCATGCTGTTCCTCAAACTAGCTCCAGATAGTTAGCTACAATCCATGCTGTTCCTCAAACTAGCTCAGGATAGTTAGCTACAATCCATGCTGTTCCTCATACTAGCTCCAGATAGTTAGCTACAATCCATGCTGTTCCTCACACTAGCTCCAGATAGTTAGCTACAATCCATGCTGTTCCTCATACTAGCTCCAGATAGTTAGCTACAATCCATGCTGTTCCTCAAACTGGCTCCAGATAGTTAGCTACAATCCATGCTGTTCCTCAAACTAGCTCAGGATAGTTAGCTACAATCCATGCTGTTCCTCATACTAGCTCCAGATAGTTAGCTTCAATCCATGCTGTTCCTCATACTAGCTCCAGATAGTTAGCTACAATCCATGCTGTTCCTCAAACTAGCTCAAGATAGTTAGCTACAATCCATGCTGTTCCTCATACTAGCTCCAGATAGTTAGCTACAATCCATGCTGTTCCTCATACTAGCTCCAGATAGTTAGCTACAATCCATGCTGTTGTGAAGGGCCAGATTAAACTAAATATATATATGTATCGTTTGATATACTTTGTATATTATTTATATATATACACGGAATATCCCTTTACCTGCGTACAGACCAGAGTAATATTCGCTCTCCTATTGGACAGCGCCCCCAGGCGCCAACACGCAAGCCCCCAACGGCAAGTTCAAAGACAACTGCAGGCATGTCAGAACATGCCCAGAGTCTGCGTAGTAATACGAGACAAGGACTAGGTTGGGACTAGATATTCACTTAAGTATAAATACGGCGCAGGTGTAAACAGCAGCACTTCATTCAGTTCAGTACCTTACCACCTTCACCACGAGTCAACGTGCAGTGAAGTGAGCAACCTTGCGTCTAAATAGAGCATTGAGAACCGCGTGCGAATAGAATGTTAAAGTGTCAGAGTTTAATGCAGTAACGTTGAGTTCGACTTAATCTAATGTGAAGTAATAGTCGATCATTTATTGTATATTGTGCGGCCACAGTTCTTCCGTGTGTAGCATTACCCATCGGTTCGTCGTGTCTTTAGCTAGTGCACTTATCCAGGCTGTGTGGCCTAAATACGTCGCCCACACCCGAGGAGTCCTAGGTGAGAACCGTTGGACATGTACACAGGAGAATCGGCGCCGGCGATTGCAGAACCATTCCTGGTTGGATTATATTGCTTTGGGACCGTGACTACCGGAGAAGAGCACCGTTGATTTCCACTATCATTTGGGATTTAACCTTGTGAGGATTACCACTCGGGCCTGCCTCGTGGAAGGGGCTGGCTAGCTGTCGTCAATGCTGTCGAGCATCTTGGATTACAACTATTGCTTTTGTCTGCGGATCAAGGGAGTACAAGCACCGACTCCTGTACCTGGAGCCTCTTTATTCCTCGTTGACTCAGACGGAGTACCCGAACATTCCTCTACCCTCCCGGCCTACACCCGGAGGGAACCCATTGTCTCCAGTTGGTACCGGTGTTGCCCTATATAATTGCTACTATACAACAGGTGGCGTCAGCTTAGACCCATCATAGTATTCCTGCTATTCTTAGTGACTTATGCTCTTGACTGACTTTACGTATATTCTTCGCCATACAAGCGTGACCCTAATTCTCATTCTGTAACCTAACGTTGCCTAATAATAATAAATTACCCTCCAATAGTATTTCTGTGTCAATGCCGTGTTCTTGTGAGTGTTCACCATCTATATTTGATGTACTGTTTGGCCAGTAATTAAAGTACATAACTAGCAGTGGTTTAATATATCACAATCTTTAATACAGTCAGGGTTTTGTAACCCCTCAGTTACACATGCTGTTCCTCAAACTAGCTCATGATAGTTAGCTACAATCCATGCTGTTCCTCACAATAGCTCCAGATAGTTAGCTACAATCCATGCTGTTCCTCATACTAGCACCAGATAGTTAGCTACAATCCATGCTGTTCCTCAAACTGGCTCCAGATAGTTAGCTACAATCCATGCTGTTCCTCAAACTAGCTCAGGATAGTTAGCTACAATCCATGCTGTTCCTCATACTAGCTCCACATAGTTAGCTGCAATCCATGCTGTTCCTCATACTAGCTCCAGATAGTTAGCTACAATCCATGCTGTTCCTCAAACTAGCTCCAGATAGTTAGCTACAATCCATGCTGTTCCTCATACTACAGATAGTTAGCTACAATCCATGCTGTTCCTCAAACTAGCTCAGGATAGTTAGCTACAATCCATGCTGTTCCTCACACTAGCTCCAGATAGTTAGCTACAATCCATGCTGTTCCTCATACTTGCTCCAGATAGTTAGCTACAATCCATGCTGTTCCTCAAACTAGCTCCAGATAGTTAGCTACAATCCATGCTGTTCCTCAAACTAGCTCCAGATAGTTAGCTGCAATCCATGCTGTTCCTCAAACTAGCTCCAGATAGTTAGCTACAATCCATGCTGTTCCTCATACTACAGATAGTTAGCTACAATCCATGCTGTTCCTCAAACTAGCTCAGGATAGTTAGCTACAATCCATGCTGTTCCTCACACTAGCTCCAGATAGTTAGCTACAATCCATGCTGTTCCTCATACTTGCTCCAGATAGTTAGCTACAATCCATGCTGTTCCTCAAACTAGCTCCAGATAGTTAGCTACAATCCATGCTGTTCCTCAAACTAGCTCCAGATAGTTAGCTGCAATCCATGCTGTTCCTCATACTACTCCAGATAGTTAGCTGTAATCCATGCTGTTCCTCATACTAGCTCCAGATAGTTAGCTACAATCCATGCTGTTCCTCAAACTAGCTCCAGATAGTTAGCTACAATCCATGCTGTTCCTCAAACTAGCTCAGGATAGTTAGCTACAATCCATGCTGTTCCTCATACTAGCTCCAGATAGTTAGCTGCAATCCATGCTGTTCCTCATACTAGCTCCAGATAGTTAGCTACAATCCATGCTGTTCCTCAAACTAGCTCAGGATAGTTAGCTACAATCCATGCTGTTCCTCACACTATCTCCAGATAATTAGCTACAATCCATGCTGTTCCTCATACTAGCTCCAGATAGTTAGCTGCAATTCATGCTGTTCCTCATACTAGCTCCAGATAGTTAGGTACAATCCATGCTGTTCCTCAAACTAGCTCAGGATAGTTAGCTACAATCCATGCTGTTCCTCACACTAGCTCCAGATAGTTAGCTACAATCCATGCTGTTCCTCAAAATAGCTCCAGATAGTTAGCTACAATCCATGCTGTTCCTCAAACTAGCTCAGGATAGTTAGCTACACCCCATGCTGTTCCTCACACTAGCTCCAGATAGTTAGCTACAATCCATGCTGTTCCTCAAACTAGCTCCAGATAGTTAGCTACAATCCATGCTGTTCCTCATGCTAGCTCCAGATAGTTAGCTACAATCCATGCTGTTCTTCATACTAGCTCCAGATAGTTAGCTACAATCCATGCTGTTCCTCATGCTAGCTCCAGATAGTTAGCTACAATCCATGCTGTTCCTCAAACTAGCTCCAGATAGTTAGCTGCAATCCATGCTGTTCCTCATACTACTCCAGATAGTTAGCTGTAATCCATGCTGTTCCTCATACTAGCTCCAGATAGTTAGCTACAATCCATGCTGTTCCTCAAACTAGCTCCAGATAGTTAGCTACAATCCATGCTGTTCCTCAAACTAGCTCAGGATAGTTAGCTACAATCCATGCTGTTCCTCATACTAGCTCCAGATAGTTAGCTGCAATCCATGCTGTTCCTCATACTAGCTCCAGATAGTTAGCTACAATCCATGCTGTTCCTCAAACTAGCTCAGGATAGTTAGCTACAATCCATGCTGTTCCTCACACTATCTCCAGATAATTAGCTACAATCCATGCTGTTCCTCATACTAGCTCCAGATAGTTAGCTGCAATTCATGCTGTTCCTCATACTAGCTCCAGATAGTTAGGTACAATCCATGCTGTTCCTCAAACTAGCTCAGGATAGTTAGCTACAATCCATGCTGTTCCTCATACTAGCTCCAGATAGTTAGCTGCAATCCATGCTGTTCCTCATACTAGCTCCAGATAGTTAGCTACAATCCATGCTGTTCCTCAAACTAGCTCAGGATAGTTAGCTACAATCCATGCTGTTCCTCACACTATCTCCAGATAATTAGCTACAATCCATGCTGTTCCTCATACTAGCTCCAGATAGTTAGCTGCAATTCATGCTGTTCCTCATACTAGCTCCAGATAGTTAGGTACAATCCATGCTGTTCCTCAAACTAGCTCAGGATAGTTAGCTACAATCCATGCTGTTCCTCACACTAGCTCCAGATAGTTAGCTACAATCCATGCTGTTCCTCAAAATAGCTCCAGATAGTTAGCTACAATCCATGCTGTTCCTCAAACTAGCTCAGGATAGTTAGCTACACCCCATGCTGTTCCTCACACTAGCTCCAGATAGTTAGCTACAATCCATGCTGTTCCTCAAACTAGCTCCAGATAGTTAGCTACAATCCATGCTGTTCCTCATGCTAGCTCCAGATAGTTAGCTACAATCCATGCTGTTCTTCATACTAGCTCCAGATAGTTAGCTACAATCCATGCTGTTCCTCATGCTAGCTCCAGATAGTTAGCTACAATCCATGCTGTTCCTCAAACTAGCTCCAGATAGTTAGCTGCAATCCATGCTGTTCCTCATACTACTCCAGATAGTTAGCTGTAATCCATGCTGTTCCTCATACTAGCTCCAGATAGTTAGCTACAATCCATGCTGTTCCTCAAACTAGCTCCAGATAGTTAGCTACAATCCATGCTGTTCCTCAAACTAGCTCAGGATAGTTAGCTACAATCCATGCTGTTCCTCATACTAGCTCCAGATAGTTAGCTGCAATCCATGCTGTTCCTCATACTAGCTCCAGATAGTTAGCTACAATCCATGCTGTTCCTCAAACTAGCTCAGGATAGTTAGCTACAATCCATGCTGTTCCTCACACTATCTCCAGATAATTAGCTACAATCCATGCTGTTCCTCATACTAGCTCCAGATAGTTAGCTGCAATTCATGCTGTTCCTCATACTAGCTCCAGATAGTTAGGTACAATCCATGCTGTTCCTCAAACTAGCTCAGGATAGTTAGCTACAATCCATGCTGTTCCTCACACTAGCTCCAGATAGTTAGCTACAATCCATGCTGTTCCTCAAAATAGCTCCAGATAGTTAGCTACAATCCATGCTGTTCCTCAAACTAGCTCAGGATAGTTAGCTACACCCCATGCTGTTCCTCACACTAGCTCCAGATAGTTAGCTACAATCCATGCTGTTCCTCAAACTAGCTCCAGATAGTTAGCTACAATCCATGCTGTTCCTCATGCTAGCTCCAGATAGTTAGCTACAATCCATGCTGTTCTTCATACTAGCTCCAGATAGTTAGCTACAATCCATGCTGTTCCTCATGCTAGCTCCAGATAGTTAGCTACAATCCATGCTGTTCCTCATGCTAGCTCCAGATAGTTAGCTACAATCCATGCTGTTCCTCATGCTAGCTCCAGATAGTTAGCTACAATCCATGCTTTATCCTCATGCTAGCTCCAGATAGTTAGCTACAATCCATGCTGTTCCTCAAACTAGCTCAGGATAGTTAGCTACAATCCATGCTGTTCCTCATACTAGCTCCAGATAGTTAGCTGCAATCCATGCTGTTCCTCAAACTAGCTCCAGATAGTTAGCTACAATCCATGCTGTTCCTCATACTAGCTCCAGATAGTTAGCTACAATCCATGCTGTTCCTCATACTAGCTCCAGATAGTTAGCTACAATCCATGCTGTTCCTCATACTAGCTCCAGATAGTTAGCTACAATCCATGCTGTTCCTCAAACTAGCTCCAGATAGTTAGCTACAATCCATGCTGTTCCTCAAACTAGCTCCAGATAGTTAGCTGCAATCCATGCTGTTCCTCATACTACTCCAGATAGTTAGCTACAATCCATGCTGTTCCTCATACTAGCTCCAGATAGTTAGCTACAATCCATGCTATTCCTCAAACTGGCTCCATATAGTTAGCTACAATCCATGCTGTTCCTCAAACTAGCTTAGGATAGTTAGCTACAATCCATGCTGTTCCTCACACTAGCTCCAGATAGTTAGCTACAATCCATGCTGTTCCTCAAACTAGCTCCAGATAGTTAGCTACAATCCATGCTGTTCCTCATACTAGCTCCAGATAGTTAGCTACAATCCATGCTGTTCCTCATACTAGCTCCAGATAGTTAGCTACAATCCATGCTGTTCCTCATACTAGCTCCAGATAGTTAGCTACACTCCATGCTGTTCCTCACACTAGCTCCAGATAGTTAGCTACAATCCATGCTGTTCCTCATACTAGCTCCAGATAGTTAGCTACAATCCATGCTGTTCCTCATACTAGCTCCAGATAGTTAGCTACAATCCATGCTGTTCCTCATACTAGCTCCAGATAGTTAGCTACAATCCATGCTGTTCCTCATACTAGCTCCAGATAGTTAGCTACAATCCATGCTGTTCCTCAAACTAGCTCAGGATAGTTAGCTACAATCCATGCTGTTCCTCACACTAGCTCCAGATAGTTAGCTACAATCCATGCTGTTCCTCAAACTAGCTCCAGATAGTTAGCTACAATCCATGCTGTTCCTCAAACTAGCTCCAGATAGTTAGCTGCAATCCATGCTGTTCCTCATACTACTCCAGATAGTTAGCTACAATCCATGCTGTTCCTCATACTAGCTCCAGATAGTTAGCTACAATCCATGCTGTTCCTCAAACTGGCTCCAGATAGTTAGCTACAATCCATGCTGTTCCTCAAACTAGCTCAGGATAGTTAGCTACAATCCATGCTGTTCCTCATACTAGCTCCAGATAGTTAGCTGCAATCCATGCTGTTCCTCATACTAGCTCCAGATAGTTAGCTACAATCCATGCTGTTCCTCAAACTAGCTCCAGATAGTTAGCTACAATCCATGCTGTTCCTCATACTAGCTCCAGATAGTTAGCTACAATCCATGCTGTTCCTCACACTAGCTCCAGATAGTTAGCTACAATCCATGCTGTTCCTCAAAATAGCTCCAGATAGTTAGCTACAATCCATGCTGTTCCTCAAACTAGCTCAGGATAGTTAGCTACACTCCATGCTGTTCCTCACACTAGCTCCAGATAGTTAGCTACAATCCATGCTGTTCCTCAAACTAGCTCCAGATAGTTAGCTACAATCCATGCTGTTCCTCATGCTAGCTCCAGATAGTTAGCTACAATCCATGCTGTTCTTCATACTAGCTCCAGATAGTTAGCTACAATCCATGCTGTTCCTCATGCTAGCTCCAGATAGTTAGCTACAATCCATGCTGTTCCTCATGCTAGCTCCAGATAGTTAGCTACAATCCATGCTGTTCCTCATGCTAGCTCCAGATAGTTAGCTACAATCCATGCTTTATCCTCATGCTAGCTCCAGATAGTTAGCTACAATCCATGCTGTTCCTCAAACTAGCTCCAGATAGTTAGCTACAATCCATGCTGTTCCTCATACTAGCTCCAGATAGTTAGCTACAATCCATGCTGTTCCTCATACTGGCTCCAGATAGTTAGCTACACTCCATGCTGTTCCTCACACTAGCTCCAGATAGTTAGCTACAATCCATGCTGTTCCTCAAACTAGCTCCAGATAGTTAGCTACAATCCATGCTGTTCCTCATGCTAGCTCCAGATAGTTACCTACAATCCATGCTGTTCCTCACATTAGCTCCAGATAGTTAGCTACAATCCATGCTGTTCCTCAAACTAGCTCCAGATAGTTAGCTACAATCCATGCTGTTCCTCAAAATAGCTCCAGATAGTTAGCTACAATCCATGCTGTTCCTCAAACTAGCTCAGGATAGTTAGCTACACTCCATGCTGTTCCTCACACTAGCTCCAGATAGTTAGCTACAATCCATGCTGTTCCTCAAACTAGCTCCAGATAGTTAGCTACAATCCATGCTGTTCTTCATACTAGCTCCAGATAGTTAGCTACAATCCATGCTGTTCCTCATGCTAGCTCCAGATAGTTAGCTACAATCCATGCTGTTCCTCATGCTAGCTCCAGATAGTTAGCTACAATCCATGCTGTTCCTCATGCTAGCTCCAGATAGTTAGCTACAATCCATGCTTTATCCTCATGCTAGCTCCAGATAGTTAGCTACAATCCATGCTGTTCCTCAAACTAGCTCAGGATAGTTAGCTACAATCCATGCTGTTCCTCATACTAGCTCCAGATAGTTAGCTGCAATCCATGCTGTTCCTCAAACTAGCTCCAGATAGTTAGCTACAATCCATGCTGTTCCTCATACTAGCTCCAGATAGTTAGCTACAATCCATGCTGTTCCTCATACTAGCTCCAGATAGTTAGCTACAATCCATGCTGTTCCTCATACTAGCTCCAGATAATTAGCTACAATCCATGCTGTTCCTCAAACTAGCTCCAGATAGTTAGCTACAATCCATGCTGTTCCTCAAACTAGCTCCAGATAGTTAGCTGCAATCCATGCTGTTCCTCATACTACTCCAGATAGTTAGCTACAATCCATGCTGTTCCTCATACTAGCTCCAGATAGTTAGCTACAATCCATGCTGTTCCTCAAACTGGCTCCATATAGTTAGCTACAATCCATGCTGTTCCTCATACTGGCTCCAGATAGTTAGCTACACTCCATGCTGTTCCTCACACTAGCTCCAGATAGTTAGCTACAATCCATGCTGTTCCTCAAACTAGCTCCAGATAGTTAGCTACAATCCATGCTGTTCCTCATGCTAGCTCCAGATAGTTACCTACAATCCATGCTGTTCCTCACATTAGCTCCAGATAGTTAGCTACAATCCATGCTGTTCCTCAAACTAGCTCCAGATAGTTAGCTACAATCCATGCTGTTCCTCAAAATAGCTCCAGATAGTTAGCTACAATCCATGCTGTTCCTCAAACTAGCTCAGGATAGTTAGCTACACTCCATGCTGTTCCTCACACTAGCTCCAGATAGTTAGCTACAATCCATGCTGTTCCTCAAACTAGCTCCAGATAGTTAGCTACAATCCATGCTGTTCTTCATACTAGCTCCAGATAGTTAGCTACAATCCATGCTGTTCCTCATGCTAGCTCCAGATAGTTAGCTACAATCCATGCTGTTCCTCATGCTAGCTCCAGATAGTTAGCTACAATCCATGCTGTTCCTCATGCTAGCTCCAGATAGTTAGCTACAATCCATGCTTTATCCTCATGCTAGCTCCAGATAGTTAGCTACAATCCATGCTGTTCCTCAAACTAGCTCAGGATAGTTAGCTACAATCCATGCTGTTCCTCATACTAGCTCCAGATAGTTAGCTGCAATCCATGCTGTTCCTCAAACTAGCTCCAGATAGTTAGCTACAATCCATGCTGTTCCTCATACTAGCTCCAGATAGTTAGCTACAATCCATGCTGTTCCTCATACTAGCTCCAGATAGTTAGCTACAATCCATGCTGTTCCTCATACTAGCTCCAGATAATTAGCTACAATCCATGCTGTTCCTCAAACTAGCTCCAGATAGTTAGCTACAATCCATGCTGTTCCTCAAACTAGCTCCAGATAGTTAGCTGCAATCCATGCTGTTCCTCATACTACTCCAGATAGTTAGCTACAATCCATGCTGTTCCTCATACTAGCTCCAGATAGTTAGCTACAATCCATGCTGTTCCTCAAACTGGCTCCATATAGTTAGCTACAATCCATGCTGTTCCTCAAACTAGCTCAGGATAGTTAGCTACAATCCATGCTGTTCCTCATACTAGCTCCAGATAGTTAGCTACAATCCATGCTGTTCCTCATACTAGCTCCAGATAGTTAGCTACAATCCATGCTGTTCCTCATACTAGCTCCAGATAGTTAGCTACAATCCATGCTGTTCCTCAAACTAGCTCAGGATAGTTAGCTACAATCCATGCTGTTCCTCACACTAGCTCCAGATAGTTAGCTACAATCCATGCTGTTCCTCAAACTAGCTCCAGATAGTTAGCTACAATCCATGCTGTTCTTCATACTAGCTCCAGATAGTTAGCTGCAATCCATGCTGTTCCTCATACTACTCCAGATAGTTAGCTACAATCCATGCTGTTCCTCATACTAGCTCCAGATAGTTAGCTACAATCCATGCTGTTCCTCAAACTGGCTCCAGATAGTTAGCTACAATCCATGCTGTTCCTCAAACTAGCTCAGGATAGTTAGCTACAATCCATGCTGTTCCTCATACTAGCTCCAGATAGTTAGCTGCAATCCATGCTGTTCCTCATACTAGCTCCAGATAGTTAGCTACAATCCATGCTGTTCCTCAAACTAGCTCCAGATAGTTAGCTACAATCCATGCTGTTCCTCATACTAGCTCCAGATAGTTAGCTACAATCCATGCTGTTCCTCACACTAGCTCCAGATAGTTAGCTACAATCCATGCTGTTCCTCATGCTAGCTCCAGATAGTTAGCTACAATCCATGCTGTTCCTCATGCTAGCTCCAGATAGTTAGCTACAATCCATGCTGTTCCTCATGCTAGCTCCAGATAGTTAGCTACAATCCATGCTTTATCCTCATGCTAGCTCCAGATAGTTAGCTACAATCCATGCTGTTCCTCAAACTAGCTCCAGATAGTTAGCTACAATCCATGCTGTTCCTCATACTAGCTCCAGATAGTTAGCTACAATCCATGCTGTTCCTCATACTGGCTCCAGATAGTTAGCTACACTCCATGCTGTTCCTCACACTAGCTCCAGATAGTTAGCTACAATCCATGCTGTTCCTCAAACTAGCTCCAGATAGTTAGCTACAATCCATGCTGTTCCTCATGCTAGCTCCAGATAGTTACCTACAATCCATGCTGTTCCTCACATTAGCTCCAGATAGTTAGCTACAATCCATGCTGTTCCTCAAACTAGCTCCAGATAGTTAGCTACAATCCATGCTGTTCCTCAAAATAGCTCCAGATAGTTAGCTACAATCCATGCTGTTCCTCAAACTAGCTCAGGATAGTTAGCTACACTCCATGCTGTTCCTCACACTAGCTCCAGATAGTTAGCTACAATCCATGCTGTTCCTCAAACTAGCTCCAGATAGTTAGCTACAATCCATGCTGTTCTTCATACTAGCTCCAGATAGTTAGCTACAATCCATGCTGTTCCTCATGCTAGCTCCAGATAGTTAGCTACAATCCATGCTGTTCCTCATGCTAGCTCCAGATAGTTAGCTACAATCCATGCTGTTCCTCATGCTAGCTCCAGATAGTTAGCTACAATCCATGCTTTATCCTCATGCTAGCTCCAGATAGTTAGCTACAATCCATGCTGTTCCTCAAACTAGCTCAGGATAGTTAGCTACAATCCATGCTGTTCCTCATACTAGCTCCAGATAGTTAGCTGCAATCCATGCTGTTCCTCAAACTAGCTCCAGATAGTTAGCTACAATCCATGCTGTTCCTCATACTAGCTCCAGATAGTTAGCTACAATCCATGCTGTTCCTCATACTAGCTCCAGATAGTTAGCTACAATCCATGCTGTTCCTCATACTAGCTCCAGATAATTAGCTACAATCCATGCTGTTCCTCAAACTAGCTCCAGATAGTTAGCTACAATCCATGCTGTTCCTCAAACTAGCTCCAGATAGTTAGCTGCAATCCATGCTGTTCCTCATACTACTCCAGATAGTTAGCTACAATCCATGCTGTTCCTCATACTAGCTCCAGATAGTTAGCTACAATCCATGCTGTTCCTCAAACTGGCTCCATATAGTTAGCTACAATCCATGCTGTTCCTCATACTGGCTCCAGATAGTTAGCTACAATCCATGCTGTTCCTCAAACTAGCTCCAGATAGTTAGCTACAATCCATGCTGTTCCTCATGCTAGCTCCAGATAGTTACCTACAATCCATGCTGTTCCTCACATTAGCTCCAGATAGTTAGCTACAATCCATGCTGTTCCTCAAACTAGCTCCAGATAGTTAGCTACAATCCATGCTGTTCCTCAAAATAGCTCCAGATAGTTAGCTACAATCCATGCTGTTCCTCAAACTAGCTCAGGATAGTTAGCTACACTCCATGCTGTTCCTCACACTAGCTCCAGATAGTTAGCTACAATCCATGCTGTTCCTCAAACTAGCTCCAGATAGTTAGCTACAATCCATGCTGTTCTTCATACTAGCTCCAGATAGTTAGCTACAATCCATGCTGTTCCTCATGCTAGCTCCAGATAGTTAGCTACAATCCATGCTGTTCCTCATGCTAGCTCCAGATAGTTAGCTACAATCCATGCTGTTCCTCATGCTAGCTCCAGATAGTTAGCTACAATCCATGCTTTATCCTCATGCTAGCTCCAGATAGTTAGCTACAATCCATGCTGTTCCTCAAACTAGCTCAGGATAGTTAGCTACAATCCATGCTGTTCCTCATACTAGCTCCAGATAGTTAGCTGCAATCCATGCTGTTCCTCAAACTAGCTCCAGATAGTTAGCTACAATCCATGCTGTTCCTCATACTAGCTCCAGATAGTTAGCTACAATCCATGCTGTTCCTCATACTAGCTCCAGATAGTTAGCTACAATCCATGCTGTTCCTCATACTAGCTCCAGATAATTAGCTACAATCCATGCTGTTCCTCAAACTAGCTCCAGATAGTTAGCTACAATCCATGCTGTTCCTCAAACTAGCTCCAGATAGTTAGCTGCAATCCATGCTGTTCCTCATACTACTCCAGATAGTTAGCTACAATCCATGCTGTTCCTCATACTAGCTCCAGATAGTTAGCTACAATCCATGCTGTTCCTCAAACTGGCTCCATATAGTTAGCTACAATCCATGCTGTTCCTCAAACTAGCTCAGGATAGTTAGCTACAATCCATGCTGTTCCTCATACTAGCTCCAGATAGTTAGCTACAATCCATGCTGTTCCTCATACTAGCTCCAGATAGTTAGCTACAATCCATGCTGTTCCTCATACTAGCTCCAGATAGTTAGCTACAATCCATGCTGTTCCTCAAACTAGCTCAGGATAGTTAGCTACAATCCATGCTGTTCCTCACACTAGCTCCAGATAGTTAGCTACAATCCATGCTGTTCCTCAAACTAGCTCCAGATAGTTAGCTACAATCCATGCTGTTCTTCATACTAGCTCCAGATAGTTAGCTGCAATCCATGCTGTTCCTCATACTACTCCAGATAGTTAGCTACAATCCATGCTGTTCCTCATACTAGCTCCAGATAGTTAGCTACAATCCATGCTGTTCCTCAAACTGGCTCCAGATAGTTAGCTACAATCCATGCTGTTCCTCAAACTAGCTCAGGATAGTTAGCTACAATCCATGCTGTTCCTCATACTAGCTCCAGATAGTTAGCTGCAATCCATGCTGTTCCTCATACTAGCTCCAGATAGTTAGCTACAATCCATGCTGTTCCTCAAACTAGCTCCAGATAGTTAGCTACAATCCATGCTGTTCCTCATACTAGCTCCAGATAGTTAGCTACAATCCATGCTGTTCCTCACACTAGCTCCAGATAGTTAGCTACAATCCATGCTGTTCCTCAAACTAGCTCAGGATAGTTAGCTACAATCCATGCTGTTCCTCACACTAGCTCCAGATAGTTAGCTACAATCCATGCTGTTCCTCATACTAGCTCCAGATAGTTAGCTACAATCCATGCTGTTCCTCAAACTAGCTCCAGATAGTTAG
Organism: Notolepis coatsorum; assembly: GCF_963971535.1. Taxonomy (NCBI): domain Eukaryota; kingdom Metazoa; phylum Chordata; class Actinopteri; order Aulopiformes; family Paralepididae; genus Notolepis; species Notolepis coatsorum. The sequence goes on from NW_028173062.1 coordinate 1,230,689, forward strand.
CTACAATCCATGCTGTTCCTCAAACTAGCTCCAGATAGTTAGCTACAATCCATGCTGTTCCTCAAACTAGTTCAGGATAGTTAGCTACAATCCATGCTGTTCCTCATACTAGCTCCAGATAGTTAGCTGCAATCCATGCTGTTCCTCATACTAGCTCCAGATAGTTAGCTACAATCCATGCTGTTCCTCAAACTAGCTCCAGATAGTTAGCTACAATCCATGCTGTTCCTCAAACTAGCTCAGGATAGTTAGCTACAATCCATGCTGTTCCTCACACTAGCTCCAGATAGTTAGCTACAATCCATGCTGTTCCTCACACTAGCTCCAGATAGTTAGCTACAATCCATGCTGTTCCTCATACTAGCTCCAGATAGTTAGCTACAATCCATGCTGTTCCTCACACTAGCTCCAGATAGTTTGCTACAATCCATGCTGTTCCTCATACTAGCTCCAGATAGTTAGCTACAATCCATGCTGTTCCTCATACTTAGCTCCAGATAGTTAGCTACAATCCATGCTGTTCCCCATACTAGCTCCAGATAGTTAACTACAATCCATGCTGTTCCTCAAACTAGCTCCAGATAGTTAGCTGCAATCCATGCTGTTCCTCAAACTAGCTAAGGATAGTTAGCTACAATCCATGCTGTTCCTCAAACTAGCTCCAGATAGTTAGCTACAATCCATGCTGTTCCTCAAACTAGCTCCAGATAGTTAGCTACAATCCATGCTGTTCCTCAAACTAGCTCAGGATAGTTAGCTACACTCCATGCTGTTCCTCACACTAGCTCCAGATAGTTAGCTACAATCCATGCTGTTCCTCAAACTAGCTCCAGATAGTTAGCTACAATCCATGCTGTTCCTCATGCTAGCTCCAGATAGTTAGCTACAATCCATGCTGTTCTTCATACTAGCTCCAGATAGATAGTTAGCTACAATCCATGCTGTTCCTCATGCTAGCTCCAGATAGTTAGATACAATCCATGCTGTTCCTCATGCTAGCTCCAGATAGTTAGCTACAATCCATGCTGTTCCTCACACTAGCTCCAGATAGTTAGCTACAATCCATGCTGTTCCTCATACTAGCTCCAGATAGTTAGCTACAATCCATGCTGTTCCTCATACTAGCTCCAGATAGTTAGCTACAATCCATGCTGTTCCTCATACTGGCTCCAGATAGTTAGCTACACTCCATGCTGTTCCTCACACTAGCTCCAGATAGTTACCTACAATCCATGCTGTTCCTCACATTAGCTCCAGATAGTTAGCTACAATCCATGCTGTTCCTCAAACTAGCTCCAGATAGTTAGCTACAATCCATGCTGTTCCTCAAAATAGCTCCAGATAGTTAGCTACAATCCATGCTGTTCCTCAAACTAGCTCAGGATAGTTAGCTACACTCCATGCTGTTCCTCACACTAGCTCCAGATAGTTAGCTACAATCCATGCTGTTCCTCAAACTAGCTCCAGATAGTTAGCTACAATCCATGCTGTTCCTCATGCTAGCTCCAGATAGTTAGCTACATTCCATGCTGTTCTTCATACTAGCTCCAGATAGTTAGCTACAATCCATGCTGTTCCTCATGCTAGCTCCAGATAGTTAGCTACAATCCATGCTGTTCCTCATGCTAGCTCCAGATAGTTAGCTACAATCCATGCTGTTCCTCATGCTAGCTCCAGATAGTTAGCTACAATCCATGCTGTTCCTCATGCTAGCTCCAGATAGTTAGCTACAATCCATGCTGTTCCTCATGCTAGCTCCAGATAGTTACCTACAATCCATGCTGTTCCTCACATTAGCTCCAGATAGTTAGCTACAATCCATGCTGTTCCTCAAACTAGCTCCAGATAGTTAGCTACAATCCATGCTGTTCCTCAAAATAGCTCCAGATAGTTAGCTACAATCCATGCTGTTCCTCAAACTAGCTCAGGATAGTTAGCTACACTCCATGCTGTTCCTCACACTAGCTCCAGATAGTTAGCTACAATCCATGCTGTTCCTCAAACTAGCTCCAGATAGTTAGCTACAATCCATGGTGTTCCTCATGCTAGCTCCAGATAGTTAGCTACATTCCATGCTGTTCTTCATACTAGCTCCAGATAGTTAGCTACAATCCATGCTGTTCCTCATGCTAGCTCCAGATAGTTAGCTACAATCCATGCTGTTCCTCATGCTAGCTCCAGATAGTTAGCTACAATCCATGCTGTTCCTCATGCTAGCTCCAGATAGTTAGCTACAATCCATGCTTTATCCTCATGCTAGCTCCAGATAGTTAGCTACAATCCATGCTGTTCCTCAAACTAGCTCCAGATAGTTAGCTACAATCCATGCTGTTCCTCATACTAGCTCCAGATAGTTAGCTACAATCCATGCTGTTCCTCATACTGGCTCCAGATAGTTAGCTACACTCCATGCTGTTCCTCACACTAGCTCCAGATAGTTAGCTACAATCCATGCTGTTCCTCAAACTAGCTCCAGATAGTTAGCTACAATCCATGCTGTTCCTCATGCTAGCTCCAGATAGTTACCTACAATCCATGCTGTTCCTCACATTAGCTCCAGATAGTTAGCTACAATCCATGCTGTTCCTCAAACTAGCTCCAGATAGTTAGCTACAATCCATGCTGTTCCTCAAAATAGCTCCAGATAGTTAGCTACAATCCATGCTGTTCCTCAAACTAGCTCAGGATAGTTAGCTACACTCCATGCTGTTCCTCACACTAGCTCCAGATAGTTAGCTACAATCCATGCTGTTCCTCAAACTAGCTCCAGATAGTTAGCTACAATCCATGCCGTTCTTCATACTAGCTCCAGATAGTTAGCTACAATCCATGCTGTTCCTCATGCTAGCTCCAGATAGTTAGCTACAATCCATGCTGTTCCTCATGCTAGCTCCAGATAGTTAGCTACAATCCATGCTGTTCCTCATGCTAGCTCCAGATAGTTAGCTACAATCCATGCTTTATCCTCATGCTAGCTCCAGATAGTTAGCTACAATCCATGCTGTTCCTCAAACTAGCTCAGGATAGTTAGCTACAATCCATGCTGTTCCTCATACTAGCTCCAGATAGTTAGCTGCAATCCATGCTGTTCCTCAAACTAGCTCCAGATAGTTAGCTACAATCCATGCTGTTCCTCATACTAGCTCCAGATAGTTAGCTACAATCCATGCTGTTCCTCATACTAGCTCCAGATAGTTAGCTACAATCCATGCTGTTCCTCAAACTAGCTCAGGATAGTTAGCTACAATCCATGCTGTTCCTCACACTAGCTCCAGATAGTTAGCTACAATCCATGCTGTTCCTCATACTAGCTCCAGATAGTTACCTACAATCCATGCTGTTCCTCAAACTAGCTCCAGATAGTTAGCTACAATCCATGCTGTTCCTCAAACTAGCTCCAGATAGTTAGCTGCAATCCATGCTGTTCCTCATACTACTCCAGATAGTTAGCTGCAATCCATGCTGTTCCTCATACTAGCTCCAGATAGTTAGCTACAATCCATGCTGTTCCTCAAACTAGCTCCAGATAGTTAGCTACAATCCATGCTGTTCCTCAAACTAGCTCAGGATAGTTAGCTACAATCCATGCTGTTCCTCATACTAGCTCCAGATAGTTAGCTACAATCCATGCTGTTCCTCAAACTAGCTCCAGATAGTTAGCTACAATCCATGCTGTTCCTCACACTAGCTCCAGATAATTAGCTACAATCCATGCTGTTCCTCATACTAGCTCCAGATAGTTAGCTGCAATTCATGCTGTTCCTCATACTAGCTCCAGATAGTTAGGTACAATCCATGCTGTTCCTCAAACTAGCTCAGGATAGTTAGCTACAATCCATGCTGTTCCTCACACTAGCTCCAGATAGTTAGCTACAATCCATGCTGTTCCTCATACTAGCTCCAGATAGTTAGCTACAATCCATGCTGTTCCTCACACTAGCTCCAGATAGTTAGCTACAATCCATGCTGTTCCTCATACTAGCTCCAGATAGTTAGCTACAATCCATGCTGTTCCTCAAACTAGCTCCAGATAGTTAGCTACAATCCATGCTGTTCCTCAAACTAGCTCCAGATAGTTAGCTACAATCCATGCTGTTCCTCAAACTAGCTCCAGATAGTTAGCTGCAATCCATGCTGTTCCTCATACTACTCCAGATAGTTAGCTGCAATCCATGCTGTTCCTCATACTAGCTCCAGATAGTTAGCTACAATTCATGCTGTTCCTCAAACTAGCTCCAGATAGTTAGCTACAATCCATGCTGTTCCTCAAACTAGCTCAGGATAGTTAGCTACAATCCATGCTGTTCCTCATACTAGCTCAGGATAGTTAGCTACAATCCATGCTGTTCCTCACACAAGCTCCAGATAGTTAGCTACAATCCATGCTGTTCCTCAAACTAGCTCCAGATAGTTAGCTGCAATCCATGCTGTTCCTCATACTAGCTCCAGATAGTTAGCTGCAATCCATGCTGTTCCTCATACTAGCTCCAGATAGTTAGCTACAATCAATGCTGTTCCTCAAACTAGCTCCAGACAGTTAGCTACAATCCATGCTATTCCTCAAACTAGCTCAGGATAGTTAGCTACAATCCATGCTGTTCCTCACACTAGCTCCAGATAATTAGCTACAATCCATGCTGTTCCTCATACTAGCTCCAGATAGTTAGCTGCAATTCATGCTGTTCCTCATACTAGCTCCAGATAGTTAGGTACAATCCATGCTGTTCCTCAAACTAGCTCAGGATAGTTAGCTACAATCCATGCTGTTCCTCACACTAGCTCCAGATAGTTAGCTACAATCCATGCTGTTCCTCATACTAGCTCCAGATAGTTAGCTACAATCCATGCTGTTCCTCACACTAGCTCCAGATAGTTAGCTACAATCCATGCTGTTCCTCATACTAGCTCCAGATAGTTAGCTACAATCCATGCTGTTCCTCAAACTAGCTCCAGATAGTTAGCTACAATCCATGCTGTTCCTCAAACTAGCTCCAGATAGTTAGCTACAATCCATGCTGTTCCTCAAACTAGCTCCAGATAGTTAGCTGCAATCCATGCTGTTCCTCATACTACTCCAGATAGTTAGCTGCAATCCATGCTGTTCCTCATACTAGCTCCAGATAGTTAGCTACAATTCATGCTGTTCCTCAAACTAGCTCCAGATAGTTAGCTACAATCCATGCTGTTCCTCAAACTAGCTCAGGATAGTTAGCTACAATCCATGCTGTTCCTCATACTAGCTCAGGATAGTTAGCTACAATCCATGCTGTTCCTCACACAAGCTCCAGATAGTTAGTTACAATCCATGCTGTTCCTCAAACTAGCTCAGGATAGTTAGCTACAATCCATGCTGTTCCTCACACTAGCTCCAGATAGTTAGCTACAATCCATGCTGTTCCTCAAACTAGCTCCAGATAGTTAGCTACAATCCATGCTGTTCCTCATACTAGCTCCAGATAGTTAGCTACAATCCATGCTGTTCCTCATACTAGCTCCAGATAGTTAGCTGCAATCCATGCTGTTCCTCATACTAGCTCCAGATAGTTAGCTACAATCCATGCTGTTCCTCAAACTAGCTCCAGATAGTTAGCTACAATCCATGCTATTCCTCAAACTAGCTCAGGATAGTTAGCTACAATCCATGCTGTTCCTCACACTAGCTCCAGATAATTAGCTACAATCCATGCTGTTCCTCACACTAGCTCCAGATAGTTAGCTACAATCCATGCTGTTCCTCATACTAGCTCCAGATAGTTAGCTACAATGCATGCTGTTCCTCACACTAGCTCCAGATAGTTAGCTACAATCCATGCTGTTCCTCATACTAGCTCCAGATAGTTAGCTACAATCCATGCTGTTCCTCATACTAGCTCCAGATAGTTAGCTGCAATTCATGCTGTTCCTCATACTAGCTCCAGATAGTTAGGTACAATCCATGCTGTTCCTCACACTAGCTCCAGATAGTTAGCTACAATCCATGCTGTTCCTCAAACTAGTTCCAGATAGTTAGCTACAATCCATGCTGTTCCTCATACTGGCTCCAGATAGTTAGCTACAATCCATGCTGTTCCTCATACTAGCTCCAGATAGTTAGCTACAATCCATGCTGTTCCTCAAACTAGCTCCAGATAGTTAGCTGCAATCCATGCTGTTCCTCAAACTAGCTCATGATAGTTAGCTACAATCCATGCTGTTCCTCATACTAGCTCCAGATAGTTAGCTACAATCCATGCTGTTCCTCAAACTAGCTCCAGATAGTTAGCTGCAATCCATGCTGTTCCTCAAACTAGCTCAAGATAGTTAGCTACAATCCATGCTGTTCCTCAAACTAGCTCAGGATAGTTAGCTACACTCCATGCTGTTCCTCACACTAGCTCCAGATAGTTAGCTGCAATCCATGCTGTTCCTCATACTACTCCAGATAGTTAGCTACAATCCATGCTGTTCCTCAAACTAGCTCCAGATAGTTAGCTACAATCCATGCTGTTCCTCACACTAGCTCCAGATAGTTAGCTACAATCCATGCTGTTCCTCATACTAGCTCCAGATAGTTAGCTGCAATCCATGCTGTTCCTCATACTAGCTCCAGATAGTTAGCTACAATCCATGCTGTTCCTCAAACTAGCTCCAGATAGTTAGCTACAATCCATGCTGTTCCTCATACTAGCTCCAGATAGTTAGCTGCAATCCATGCTGTTCCTCATACTAGCTCCAGATAGTTAGCTACAATCCATGCTGTTCCTCATACTAGCTCCAGATAGTTAGCTACATTCCATGCTGTTCCTCAAACTAGCTCAGGATAGTTAGCTACAATCCATGCTGTTCCTCACACTAGCTCCAGATAGTTAGCTACAATCCATGCTGTTCCTCATACTAGCTCCAGATAGTTAGCTGCAATCCATGCTGTTCCTCATACTACTCCAGATAGTTAGCTACAATCCATGCTGTTCCTCATACTAGCTCCAGATAGTTAGCTACAATCCATGCTGTTCCTCAAAGTGGCTCCAGATAGTTAGCTACAATCCATGCTGCTCCTCAAACTAGCTCAGGATAGTTAGCTACAATCCATGCTGTTCCTCATACTAGCTCCAGATAGTTAGCTGCAATCCATGCTGTTCCTCATACTAGCTCCAGATAGTTAGCTACAATCCATGCTGTTCCTCAAACTAGCTCCAGATAGTTAGCTACAATCCATGCTGTTCCTCATACTAGCTCCAGATAGTTAGCTACAATCCATGCTGTTCCTCATACTAGCTCCAGATAGTTAGCTACAATCCTTGCTGTTCCTCAAACTAGCTCCAGATAGTTAGCTACAATCCATGCTGTTCCTCAAACTAGCTCCAGATAGTTAGCTGCAATCCATGCTGTTCCTCATACTACTCCAGATAGTTAGCTACAATCCATGTTGTTCCTCACACTAGCTCCAGATAGTTAGCTACAATCCATGCTGTTCCTCACACTAGCTCCAGATAGTTAGCTACAATCCATGCTGTTCCTCATACTAGCTCCAGATAGTTAGCTGCAATCCATGCTGTTCCTCATACTAGCTCCAGATAGTTAGCTACAATCCATGCTGTTCCTCAAACTAGCTCCAGATAGTTAGCTACAATCCATGCTGTTCCTCATACTAGCTCCAGATAGTTAGCTGCAATCCATGCTGTTCCTCATACTAGCTCCAGATAGTTAGCTACAATCCATGCTGTTCCTCATACTAGCTCCAGATAGTTAGCTACATTCCATGCTGTTCTTCAAACTAGCTCAGGATAGTTAGCTACAATCCATGCTGTTCCTCACACTAGCTCCAGATAGTTAGCTACAATCCATGCTGTTCCTCATACTAGCTCCAGATAGTTAGCTACAATCCATGCTGTTCCTCAAACTAGCTCCAGATAGTTAGCTACAATCCATGCTGTTCCTCAAACTAGCTCCAGATAGTTAGCTGCAATCCATGCTGTTCCTCATACTACTCCAGATAGTTAGCTACAATCCATGCTGTTCCTCATACTAGCTCCAGATAGTTAGCTGCAATCCATGCTGTTCCTCATACTAGCTCCAGATAGTTAGCTACAATTCATGCTGTTCCTCAAACTAGCTCCAGATAGTTAGCTACAATCCATGCTGTTGCTCAAACTAGCTCAGGATAGTTAGCTACAATCCATGCTGTTCCTCATACTAGCTCCAGATAGTTAGCTGCAATCCATGCTGTTCCTCATACTAGCTCCAGATAGTTAGCTACAATCCATGCTGTTCCTCAAACTAGCTCCAGATAGTTAGCTACAATCCATGCTGTTCCTCAAACTAGCTCAGGATAGTTAGCTACAATCCATGCTGTTCCTCACACTAGCTCCAGATAGTTAGCTACAATCCATGCTGTTCCTCAAACTAGCTCCAGATAGTTAGCTGCAATCCATGCTGTTCCTCAAACTAGCTCAAGATAGTTAGCTACAATCCATGCTGTTCCTCAAACTAGCTCAGGATAGTTAGCTACACTCCATGCTGTTCCTCACACTAGCTCCAGATAGTTAGCTGCAATCCATGCTGTTCCTCATACTACTCCAGATAGTTAGCTACAATCCATGCTGTTCCTCAAACTAGCTCCAGATAGTTAGCTACAATCCATGCTGTTCCTCACACTAGCTCCAGATAGTTAGCTACAATCCATGCTGTTCCTCATACTAGCTCCAGATAGTTAGCTGCAATCCATGCTGTTCCTCATACTAGCTCCAGATAGTTAGCTACAATCCATGCTGTTCCTCAAACTAGCTCCAGATAGTTAGCTACAATCCATGCTGTTCCTCATACTAGCTCCAGATAGTTAGCTGCAATCCATGCTGTTCCTCATACTAGCTCCAGATAGTTAGCTACAATCCATGCTGTTTCTCATACTAGCTCCAGATAGTTAGCTACATTCCATGCTGTTCCTCAAACTAGCTCAGGATAGTTAGCTACAATCCATGCTGTTCCTCACACTAGCTCCAGATAGTTAGCTAGAATCCATGCTGTTCCTCATACTAGCTCCAGATAGTTAGCTACAATCCATGCTGTTCCTCAAACTAGCTCCAGATAGTTAGCTACAATCCATGCTGTTCCTCAAACTAGCTCCAGATAGTTAGCTGCAATCCATGCTGTTCCTCATACTACTCCAGATAGTTAGCTACAATCCATGCTGTTCCTCATACTAGCTCCAGATAGTTAGCTACAATCCATGCTGTTCCTCAAAGTGGCTCCAGATAGTTAGCTACAATCCATGCTGTTCCTCAAACTAGCTCAGGATAGTTAGCTACAATCCATGCTGTTCCTCATACTAGCTCCAGATAGTTAGCTCCAATCCATGCTGTTCCTCATACTAGCTCCAGATAGTTAGCTACAATCCATGCTGTTCCTCAAACTAGCTCCAGATAGTTAGCTACAATCCATGCTGTTCCTCATACTAGCTCCAGATAGTTAGCTACAATCCATGCTGTTCCTCATACTAGCTCCAGATAGTTAGCTACAATCCATGCTGTTCCTCAAACTAGCTCCAGATAGTTAGCTACAATCCATGCTGTTCCTCAAACTAGCTCCAGATAGTTAGCTGCAATCCATGCTGTTCCTCATACTACTCCAGATAGTTAGCTACAATCCATGCTGTTCCTCACACTAGCTCCAGATAGTTAGCTACAATCCATGCTGTTCCTCATACTAGCTCCAGATAGTTAGCTACAATCCATGCTGTTCCTCATACTAGCTCCAGATAGTTAGCTGCAATCCATGCTGTTCCTCATACTAGCTCCAGATAGTTAGCTACAATCCATGCTGTTCCTCAAACTAGCTCCAGATAGTTAGCTACAATCCATGCTGTTCCTCATACTAGCTCCAGATAGTTAGCTGCAATCCATGCTGTTCCTCATACTAGCTCCAGATAGTTAGCTACAATCCATGCTGTTCCTCATACTAGCTCCAGATAGTTAGCTACATTCCATGCTGTTCCTCAAACTAGCTCAGGATAGTTAGCTACAATCCATGCTGTTCCTCACACTAGCTTCAGATAGTTAGCTACAATCCATGCTGTTCCTCATACTAGCTCCAGATAGTTAGCTACAATCCATGCTGTTCCTCACACTAGCTCCAGATAGTTAGCTACAATCCATGCTGTTCCTCAAACTAGCTCCAGATAGTTAGCTACAATCCATGCTGTTCCTCAAACTAGCTCCAGATAGTTAGCTGCAATCCATGCTGTTCCTCATACTACTCCAGATAGTTAGCTCAATCCATGCTGTTCCTCATACTAGCTCCAGATAGTTAGCTACAATCCATGCTGTTCCTCATACTAGCTCCAGATAGTTAGCTACAATCCATGCTGTTCCTCATACTAGCTCCAGATAGTTAGCTACAATCCATGCTGTTCCTCATACTAGCTCCAGATAGTTAGCTACAATCCATGCTGTTCCTCAAACTAGCTCAGGATAGTTAGCTACAATCCATGCTGTTCCTCACACTAGCTCCAGATAGTTAGCTACAATCCATGCTGTTCCTCATACTAGCTCCAGATAGTTAGCTACAATCCAGGCTGTTCCTCAAACTAGCTCCAGATAGTTAGCTACAATCCATGCTGTTCTTCATACTAGCTCCAGATAGTTAGCTACAATCCATGCTGTTCCTCATACTAGCTCCAGATAGTTAGCTACAATCCATGCTGTTCCTCAAACTAGCTCCAGATAGTTAGCTACAATCCATGCTGTTCCTCATACTAGCTCCAGATAGTTAGCTACAATCCATGCTGTTCCTCATACTAGCTCCAGATAGTTAGCTACAATCCATGCTGTTCCTCACACTAGCTCAGGATAGTTAGCTACAATCCATGCTGTTCCTCACACTAGCTCCAGATAGTTAGCTACAATCCATGCTGTTCCTCACACTACCTCCAGATAGTTAGCTGCAATCCATGCTGTTCCTCAAACTAGCTAAGGATAGTTAGCTACAATCCATGCGGTTCCTCAAACTAGCTCCAGATAGTTAGCTACAATCCATGCTGTTCCTCAAACTAGCTCCAGATAGTTAGCTACAATCCATGCTGTTCCTCAAACTAGCTCAGGATAGTTAGCTACACTCCATGCTGTTCCTCACACTAGCTCCAGATAGTTAGCTACAATTCATGCTGTTCCTCAAACTAGCTCCAGATAGTTAGCTACAATCCATGCTGTTCCTCATGCTAGCTCCAGATAGTTAGCTACAATCCATGCTGTTCTTCATACTAGCTCCAGATAGATAGTTAGCTACAATCCATGCTGTTCCTCATGCTAGCTCCAGATAGTTAGATACAATCCATGCTGTTCCTCAAACTAGCTCCAGATAGTTAGCTACAATCCATGCTGTTCCTCAAACTAGCTCAGGATAGTTAGCTACAATCCATGCTGTTCCTCAAACTCGCTCAGGATAGTTAGCTACAATCCATGCTGTTCCTCAAACTAGCTCCAGATAGTTAGCTACAATCCATGCTGTTCCTCACACTAGCTCCAGATAGTTAGCTACAATCCATGCTGTTCCTCATACTAGCTCCAGATAGTTAGCTGCAATCCATGCTGTTCCTCATACTAGCTCCAGATAGTTAGCTACAATCCATGCTGTTCCTCAAACTAGCTCCAGATAGTTAGCTACAATCCATGCTGTTCCTCAAACTAGCTGCAGATAGTTAGCTACAATCCATGCTGTTCCTCATACTAGCTCAGGATAGTTAGCTGCAATCCATGCTGTTCCTCATACTAGCTCCAGATAGTTAGCTACAATCCATGCTGTTCCTCAAACTAGCTCCAGATAGTTAGCTACAATCCATGCTGTTCCTCAAACTAGCTCAGGATAGTTAGCTACAATCCATGCTGTTCCTCATACTAGCTCCAGATAGTTAGCTGCAATCCATGCTGTTCCTCATACTAGCTCCAGATAGTTAGCTACAATCCATGCTGTTCCTCAAACTAGCTCCAGATAGTTAGCTACAATCCATGCTATTCCTCAAACTAGCCCAGGATAGTTAGCTACAATCCATGCTGTTCCTCACACTAGCTCCAGATAATTAGCTACAATCCATGCTGTTCCTCACACTAGCTCCAGATAGTTAGCTACAATCCATGCTGTTCCTCATACTAGCTCCAGATAGTTAGCTACAATCCATGCTGTTCCTCATACTAGCTCCAGATAGTTAGCTACAATCCATGCTGTTCCTCATACTAGCTCCAGATAGTTAGCTGCAATTCATGCTGTTCCTCATACTAGCTCCAGATAGTTAGGTACAATCCATGATGTTCCTCAAACTAGCTCAGGATAGTTAGCTACAATCCATGCTGTTCCTCACACTAGCTCCAGATAGTTAGCTACAATCCATGCTGTTCCTCAAACTAGCTCCAGATAGTTAGCTGCAATCCATGCTGTTCCTCAAACTAGCTCAAGATAGTTAGCTACAATCCATGCTGTTCCTCAAACTAGCTCAGGATAGTTAGCTACACTCCATGCTGTTCCTCACACTAGCTCCAGATAGTTAGCTGCAATCCATGCTGTTCCTCATACTACTCCAGATAGTTAGCTACAATCCATGCTGTTCCTCAAACTAGCTCCAGATAGTTAGCTACAATCCATGCTGTTCCTCACACTAGCTCCAGATAGTTAGCTACAATCCATGCTGTTCCTCATACTAGCTCCAGATAGTTAGCTGCAATCCATGCTGTTCCTCATACTAGCTCCAGATAGTTAGCTACAATCCATGCTGTTCCTCAAACTAGCTCCAGATAGTTAGCTACAATCCATGCTGTTCCTCATACTAGCTCCAGATAGTTAGCTGCAATCCATGCTGTTCCTCATACTAGCTCCAGATAGTTAGCTACAATCCATGCTGTTCCTCATACTAGCTCCAGACAGTTAGCTACATTCCATGCTGTTCCTCAAACTAGCTCAGGATAGTTAGCTACAATCCATGCTGTTCCTCACACTAGCTCCAGATAGTTAGCTACAATCCATGCTGTTCCTCATACTAGCTCCAGATAGTTAGCTACAATCCATGCTGTTCCTCAAACTAGCTCCAGATAGTTAGCTACAATCCATGCTGTTCCTCAAACTAGCTCCAGATAGTTAGCTGCAATCCATGCTGTTCCTCATACTACTCCAGATAGTTAGCTACAATCCATGCTGTTCCTCATACTAGCTCCAGATAGTTAGCTACAATCCATGCTGTTCCTCAAAGTGGCTCCAGATAGTTAGCTACAATCCATGCTGTTCCTCAAACTAGCTCAGGATAGTTAGCTACAATCCATGCTGTTCCTCATACTAGCTCCAGATAGTTAGCTGCAATCCATGCTGTTCCTCATACTAGCTCCAGATAGTTAGCTACAATCCATGCTGTTCCTCAAACTAGCTCCAGATAGTTAGCTACAATCCATGCTGTTCCTCATACTAGCTCCAGATAGTTAGCTACAATCCATGCTGTTCCTCATACTAGCTCCAGATAGTTAGCTACAATCCTTGCTGTTCCTCAAACTAGCTCCAGATAGTTAGCTACAATCCATGCTGTTCCTCAAACTAGCTCCAGATAGTTAGCTGCAATCCATGCTGTTCCTCATACTACTCCAGATAGTTAGCTACAATCCATGCTGTTCCTCACACTAGCTCCAGATAGTTAGCTACAATCCATGCTGTTCCTCACACTAGCTCCAGATAGTTAGCTACAATCCATGCTGTTCCTCATACTAGCTCCAGATAGTTAGCTGCAATCCATGCTGTTCCTCATACTAGCTCCAGATAGTTAGCTACAATCCATGCTGTTCCTCAAACTAGCTCCAGATAGTTAGCTACAATCCATGCTGTTCCTCATACTAGCTCCAGATAGTTAGATGCAATCCATGCTGTTCCTCATACTAGCTCCAGATAGTTAGCTACAATCCATGCTGTTCCTCATACTAGCTCCAGATAGTTAGCTACATTCCATGCTGTTCCTCAAACTAGCTCAGGATAGTTAGCTACAATCCATGCTGTTCCTCATACTAGCTCCAGATAGTTAGGTGCAATCCATGCTGTTCCTCATACTAGCTCCAGATAGTTAGCTACAATCCATGCTGTTCCTCAAACTAGCTCCAGATAGTTAGCTACAATCCATGCTATTCCTCAAACTAGCTCAGGATAGTTAGCTACAATCCATGCTGTTCCTCACACTAGCTCCAGATAATTAGCTACAATCCATGCTGTTCCTCACACTAGCTCCAGATAGTTAGCTACAATCCATGCTGTTCCTCATACTAGCTCCAGATAGTTAGCTACAATCCATGCTGTTCCTCATACTAGCTCCAGATAGTAAGCTACAATCCATGCTGTTCCTCATACTAGCTCCAGATAGTTAGCTGCAATTCATGCTGTTCCTCATACTAGCTCCAGATAGTTAGGTACAATCCATGCTGTTCCTCAAACTAGCTCAGGATAGTTAGCTACAATCCATGCTGTTCCTCACACTAGCTCCAGATAGTTAGCTACAATCCATGCTGTTCCTCAAACTAGCTCCAGATAGTTAGCTGCAATCCATGCTGTTCCTCAAACTAGCTCAAGATAGTTAGCTACAATCCATGCTGTTCCTCAAACTAGCTCAGGATAGTTAGCTACACTCCATGCTGTTCCTCACACTAGCTCCAGATAGTTAGCTGCAATCCATGCTGTTCCTCATACTACTCCAGATAGTTAGCTACAATCCATGCTGTTCCTCAAACTAGCTCCAGATAGTTAGCTACAATCCATGCTGTTCCTCACACTAGCTCCAGATAGTTAGCTACAATCCATGCTGTTCCTCATACTAGCTCCAGATAGTTAGCTGCAATCCATGCTGTTCCTCATACTAGCTCCAGATAGTTAGCTACAATCCATGCTGTTCCTCAAACTAGCTCCAGATAGTTAGCTACAATCCATGCTGTTCCTCATACTAGCTCCAGATAGTTAGCTGCAATCCATGCTGTTCCTCATACTAGCTCCAGATAGTTAGCTACAATCCATGCTGTTCCTCATACTAGCTCCAGATAGTTAGCTACATTCCATGCTGTTCCTCAAACTAGCTCAGGATAGTTAGCTACAATCCATGCTGTTCCTCACACTAGCTCCAGATAGTTAGCTACAATCCATGCTGTTCCTCATACTAGCTCCAGATAGTTAGCTACAATCCATGCTGTTCCTCAAACTAGCTCCAGATAGTTAGCTACAATCCATGCTGTTCCTCAAACTAGCTCCAGATAGTTAGCTGCAATCCATGCTGTTCCTCATACTACTCCAGATAGTTAGCTACAATCCATGCTGTTCCTCATACTAGCTCCAGATAGTTAGCTACAATCCATGCTGTTCCTCAAAGTGGCTCCAGATAGTTAGCTACAATCCATGCTGTTCCTCAAACTAGCTCAGGATAGTTAGCTACAATCCATGCTGTTCCTCACACTAGCTCCAGATAGTTAGCTACAATCCATGCTGTTCCTCAAACTAGCTCCAAATAGTTAACTACAATCCATGCTGTTCCTCATACTAGCTCCAGATAGTTAGCTACACTCCATGCTGTTCCTCACACTAGCTCCAGATAGTTAGCTACAATCCATGCTGTTCCTCATACTAGCTCCAGATAGTTAGCTGCAATCCATGCTGTTCCCCATACTAGCTCCAGATAGTTAGCTACAATCCATGCTGTTCCTCAAACTAGCTCCAGATAGTTAGCTACAATCCATGCTGTTCCTCATACTAGCTCCAGATAGTTAGCTACAATCCATGCTGTTCCTCATACTAGCTCCAGATAGTTAGCTACAATCCTTGCTGTTCCTCAAACTAGCTCCAGATAGTTAGCTACAATCCATGCTGTTCCTCAAACTAGCTCCAGATAGTTAGCTGCAATCCATGCTGTTCCTCATACTACTCCAGATAGTTAGCTACAATCCATGCTGTTCCTCACACTAGCTCCAGATAGTTAGCTACAATCCATGCTGTTCCTCACACTAGCTCCAGATAGTTAGCTACAATCCATGCTGTTCCTCATACTAGCTCCAGATAGTTAGCTGCAATCCATGCTGTTCCTCATACTAGCTCCAGATAGTTAGCTACAATCCATGCTGTTCCTCAAACTAGCTCCAGATAGTTAGCTACAATCCATGCTGTTCCTCATACTAGCTCCAGATAGTTAGCTGCAATCCATGCTGTTCCTCATACTAGCTCCAGATAGTTAGCTACAATCCATGCTGTTCCTCATACTAGCTCCAGATAGTTAGCTACATTCCATGCTGTTCCTCAAACTAGCTCAGGATAGTTAGCTACAATCCATGCTGTTCCTCACACTAGCTCCAGATAGTTAGCTACAATCCATGCTGTTCCTCATACTAGCTCCAGATAGTTAGCTACAATCCATGCTGTTCCTCAAACTAGCTCCAGATAGTTAGCTACAATCCATGCTGTTCCTCAAACTAGCTCCAGATAGTTAGCTGCAATCCATGCTGTTCCTCATACTACTCCAGATAGTTAGCTACAATCCATGCTGTTCCTCATACTAGCTCCAGATAGTTAGCTGCAATCCATGCTGTTCCTCATACTAGCTCCAGATAGTTAGCTACAATTCATGCTGTTCCTCAAACTAGCTCCAGATAGTTAGCTACAATCCATGCTGTTCCTCAAACTAGCTCAGGATAGTTAGCTACAATCCATGCTGTTCCTCATACTAGCTCCAGATAGTTAGCTGCAATCCATGCTGTTCCTCATACTAGCTCCAGATAGTTAGCTACAATCCATGCTGTTCCTCAAACTAGCTCCAGATAGTTAGCTACAATCCATGCTGTTCCTCAAACTAGCTCAGGATAGTTAGCTACAATCCATGCTGTTCCTCACACTAGCTCCAGATAGTTAGCTACAATCCATGCTGTTCCTCAAACTAGCTCCAGATAGTTAGCTGCAATCCATGCTGTTCCTCAAACTAGCTCAAGATAGTTAGCTACAATCCATGCTGTTCCTCAAACTAGCTCAGGATAGTTAGCTACAATCCATGCTGTTCCTCACACTAGCTCCAGATAGTTAGCTGCAATCCATGCTGTTCCTCATACTACTCCAGATAGTTAGCTACAATCCATGCTGTTCCTCAAACTAGCTCCAGATAGTTAGCTACAATCCATGCTGTTCCTCACACTAGCTCCAGATAGTTAGCTACAATCCATGCTGTTCCTCATACTAGCTCCAGATAGTTAGCTGCAATCCATGCTGTTCCTCATACTAGCTCCAGATAGTTAGCTACAATCCATGCTGTTCCTCAAAGTGGCTCCAGATAGTTAGCTACAATCCATGCTGTTCCTCAAACTAGCTCAGGATAGTTAGCTACAATCCATGCTGTTCCTCATACTAGCTCCAGATAGTTAGCTGCAATCCATGCTGTTCCTCATACTAGCTCCAGATAGTTAGCTACAATCCATGCTGTTCCTCAAACTAGCTCCAGACAGTTAGCTACAATCCATGCTGTTCCTCATACTAGCTCCAGATAGTTAGCTACAATCCATGCTGTTCCTCACACTAGCTCCAGATAGTTAGCTACAATCCATGCTGTTCCTCATACTAGCTCCAGATAGTTAGCTGCAATCCATGCTGTTCCTCATACTAGCTCCAGATAGTTAGCTACAATCCATGCTGTTCCTCAAACTAGCTCCAGATAGTTAGCTACAATCCATGCTGTTCCTCATACTAGCTCCAGATAGTTAGCTGCAATCCATGCTGTTCCTCATACTAGCTCCAGATAGTTAGCTACAATCCATGCTGTTCCTCATACTAGCTCCAGATAGTTAGCTACATTCCATGCTGTTCCTCAAACTAGCTCAGGATAGTTAGCTACAATCCATGCTGTTCCTCACACTAGCTCCAGATAGTTAGCTACAATCCATGCTGTTCCTCATACTAGCTCCAGATAGTTAGCTACAATCCATGCTGTTCCTCAAACTAGCTCCAGATAGTTAGCTACAATCCATGCTGTTCCTCAAACTAGCTCCAGATAGTTAGCTGCAATCCATGCTGTTCCTCATACTACTCCAGATAGTTAGCTACAATCCATGCTGTTCCTCATACTAGCTCCAGATAGTTAGCTGCAATCCATGCTGTTCCTCATACTAGCTCCAGATAGTTAGCTGCAATCCATGCTGTTCCTCATACTAGCTCCAGATAGTTAGCTACAATTCATGCTGTTCCTCAAACTAGCTCCAGATAGTTAGCTACAATCCATGCTGTTCCTCAAACTAGCTCAGGATAGTTAGCTACAATCCATGCTGTTCCTCATACTAGCTCCAGATAGTTAGCTGCAATCCATGCTGTTCCTCATACTAGCTCCAGATAGTTAGCTACAATCCATGCTGTTCCTCAAACTAGCTCCAGATAGTTAGCTACAATCCATGCTGTTCCTCAAACTAGCTCAGGATAGTTAGCTACAATCCATGCTGTTCCTCACACTAGCTCCAGATAGTTAGCTACAATCCATGCTGTTCCTCAAACTAGCTCCAGATAGTTAGCTGCAATCCATGCTGTTCCTCAAACTAGCTCAAGATAGTTAGCTACAATCCATGCTGTTCCTCAAACTAGCTCAGGATAGTTAGCTACAATCCATGCTGTTCCTCACACTAGCTCCAGATAGTTAGCTGCAATCCATGCTGTTCCTCATACTACTCCAGATAGTTAGCTACGATCCATGCTGTTCCTCAAACTAGCTCCAGATAGTTAGCTACAATCCATGCTGTTCCTCACACTAGCTCCAGATAGTTAGCTACAATCCATGCTGTTCCTCATACTAGCTCCAGATAGTTAGCTGCAATCCATGCTGTTCCTCATACTAGCTCCAGATAGTTAGCTACAATCCATGCTGTTCCTCAAACTAGCTCCAGATAGTTAGCTACAATCCATGCTGTTCCTCATACTAGCTCCAGATAGTTAGCTGCAATCCATGCTGTTCCTCATACTAGCTCCAGATAGTTAGCTACAATCCATGCTGTTCCTCATACTAGCTCCAGATAGTTAGCTACATTCCATGCTGTTCCTCAAACTAGCTCAGGATAGTTAGCTACAATCCATGCTGTTCCTCACACTAGCTCCAGATAGTTAGCTACAATCCATGCTGTTCCTCATACTAGCTCCAGATAGTTAGCTACAATCCATGCTGTTCCTCAAACTAGCTCCAGATAGTTAGCTACAATCCATGCTGTTCCTCAAACTAGCTCCAGATAGTTAGCTGCAATCCATGCTGTTCCTCATACTACTCCAGATAGTTAGCTACAATCCATGCTGTTCCTCATACTAGCTCCAGATAGTTAGCTACAATCCATGCTGTTCCTCAAAGTGGCTCCAGATAGTTAGCTACAATCCATGCTGTTCCTCAAACTAGCTCAGGATAGTTAGCTACAATCCATGCTGTTCCTCATACTAGCTCCAGATAGTTAGCTGCAATCCATGCTGTTCCTCATACTAGCTCCAGATAGTTAGCTACAATCCATGCTGTTCCTCAAACTAGCTCCAGACAGTTAGCTACAATCCATGCTGTTCCTCATACTAGCTCCAGATAGTTAGCTACAATCCATGCTGTTCCTCATACTAGCTCCAGATAGTTAGCTACAATCCATGCTGTTCCTCAAACTAGCTCCAGATAGTTAGCTACAATCCATGCTGTTCCTCAAACTAGCTCCAGATAGTTAGCTGCAATCCATGCTGTTCCTCATACTACTCCAGATAGTTAGCTACAATCCATGCTGTTCCTCACACTAGCTCCAGATAGTTAGCTACAATCGATGCTGTTCCTCACACTAGCTCCAGATAGTTAGCTACAATCCATGCTGTTCCTCATACTAGCTCCAGATAGTTAGCTGCAATCCATGCTGTTCCTCATACTAGCTCCAGATAGTTAGCTACAATCCATGCTGTTCCTCAAACTAGCTCCAGATAGTTAGCTACAATCCATGCTGTTCCTCATACTAGCTCCAGATAGTTAGCTACAATCCATGATGTTCCTCATACTAGCTCCAGATAGTTAGCTACATTCCATGCTGTTCCTCAAACTATCTCAGGATAGTTAGCTACAATCCATGCTGTTCCTCACACTAGCTCCAGATAGTTAGCTACAATCCATGCTGTTCCTCATACTAGCTCCAGATAGTTAGCTGCAATCCATGCTGTTCCTCATACTAGCTCCAGATAGTTAGCTACAATCCATGCTGTTCCTCAAACTAGCTCCAGATAGTTAGCTACAATCCATGCTGTTCCTCATACTAGCTCCAGATAGTTAGCTGCAATCCATGCTGTTCCTCATACTAGCTCCAGATAGTTAGCTACAATCCATGCTGTTCCTCATACTAGCTCCAGATAGTTAGCTACATTCCATGCTGTTCCTCAAACTAGCTCAGGATAGTTAGCTACAATCCATGCTGTTCCTCACACTAGCTCCAGATAGTTAGCTACAATCCATGCTGTTCCTCATACTAGCTCCAGATAGTTAGCTACAATCCATGCTGTTCCTCAAACTAGCTCCAGATAGTTAGCTACAATCCATGCTGTTCCTCAAACTAGCTCCAGATAGTTAGCTGCAATCCATGCTGTTCCTCATACTACTCCAGATAGTTAGCTACAATCCATGCTGTTCCTCATACTAGCTCCAGATAGTTAGCTGCAATCCATGCTGTTCCTCATACTAGCTCCAGATAGTTAGCTGCAATCCATGCTGTTCCTCATACTAGCTCCAGATAGTTAGCTACAATTCATGCTGTTCCTCAAACTAGCTCCAGATAGTTAGCTACAATCCATGCTGTTCCTCAAACTAGCTCAGGATAGTTAGCTACAATCCATGCTGTTCCTCATACTAGCTCCAGATAGTTAGCTGCAATCCATGCTGTTCCTCATACTAGCTCCAGATAGTTAGCTACAATCCATGCTGTTCCTCAAACTAGCTCCAGATAGTTAGCTACAATCCATGCTGTTCCTCAAACTAGCTCAGGATAGTTAGCTACAATCCATGCTGTTCCTCACACTAGCTCCAGATAGTTAGCTACAATCCATGCTGTTCCTCAAACTAGCTCCAGATAGTTAGCTGCAATCCATGCTGTTCCTCAAACTAGCTCAAGATAGTTAGCTACAATCCATGCTGTTCCTCAAACTAGCTCAGGATAGTTAGCTACAATCCATGCTGTTCCTCACACTAGCTCCAGATAGTTAGCTGCAATCCATGCTGTTCCTCATACTACTCCAGATAGTTAGCTACGATCCATGCTGTTCCTCAAACTAGCTCCAGATAGTTAGCTACAATCCATGCTGTTCCTCACACTAGCTCCAGATAGTTAGCTACAATCCATGCTGTTCCTCATACTAGCTCCAGATAGTTAGCTGCAATCCATGCTGTTCCTCATACTAGCTCCAGATAGTTAGCTACAATCCATGCTGTTCCTCAAACTAGCTCCAGATAGTTAGCTACAATCCATGCTGTTCCTCATACTAGCTCCAGATAGTTAGCTGCAATCCATGCTGTTCCTCATACTAGCTCCAGATAGTTAGCTACAATCCATGCTGTTCCTCATACTAGCTCCAGATAGTTAGCTACATTCCATGCTGTTCCTCAAACTAGCTCAGGATAGTTAGCTACAATCCATGCTGTTCCTCACACTAGCTCCAGATAGTTAGCTACAATCCATGCTGTTCCTCATACTAGCTCCAGATAGTTAGCTACAATCCATGCTGTTCCTCAAACTAGCTCCAGATAGTTAGCTACAATCCATGCTGTTCCTCAAACTAGCTCCAGATAGTTAGCTGCAATCCATGCTGTTCCTCATACTACTCCAGATAGTTAGCTACAATCCATGCTGTTCCTCATACTAGCTCCAGATAGTTAGCTACAATCCATGCTGTTCCTCAAAGTGGCTCCAGATAGTTAGCTACAATCCATGCTGTTCCTCAAACTAGCTCAGGATAGTTAGCTACAATCCATGCTGTTCCTCATACTAGCTCCAGATAGTTAGCTGCAATCCATGCTGTTCCTCATACTAGCTCCAGATAGTTAGCTACAATCCATGCTGTTCCTCAAACTAGCTCCAGACAGTTAGCTACAATCCATGCTGTTCCTCATACTAGCTCCAGATAGTTAGCTACAATCCATGCTGTTCCTCATACTAGCTCCAGATAGTTAGCTACAATCCATGCTGTTCCTCAAACTAGCTCCAGATAGTTAGCTACAATCCATGCTGTTCCTCAAACTAGCTCCAGATAGTTAGCTGCAATCCATGCTGTTCCTCATACTACTCCAGATAGTTAGCTACAATCCATGCTGTTCCTCACACTAGCTCCAGATAGTTAGCTACAATCGATGCTGTTCCTCACACTAGCTCCAGATAGTTAGCTACAATCCATGCTGTTCCTCATACTAGCTCCAGATAGTTAGCTGCAATCCATGCTGTTCCTCATACTAGCTCCAGATAGTTAGCTACAATCCATGCTGTTCCTCAAACTAGCTCCAGATAGTTAGCTACAATCCATGCTGTTCCTCATACTAGCTCCAGATAGTTAGCTACAATCCATGATGTTCCTCATACTAGCTCCAGATAGTTAGCTACATTCCATGCTGTTCCTCAAACTAGCTCAGGATAGTTAGCTACAATCCATGCTGTTCCTCACACTAGCTCCAGATAGTTAGCTACAATCCATGCTGTTCCTCATACTAGCTCCAGATAGTTAGCTACAATCCATGCTGTTCCTCAAACTAGCTCCAGATAGTTAGCTACAATCCATGCTGTTCCTCAAACTAGCTCCAGATAGTTAGCTGCAATCCATGCTGTTCCTCATACTACTCCAGATAGTTAGCTACAATCCATGCTGTTCCTCATACTAGCTCCAGATAGTTAGCTACAATCCATGCTGTTCCTCAAAGTGGCTCCAGATAGTTAGCTACAATCCATGCTGTTCCTCAAACTAGCTCAGGATAGTTAGCTACAATCCATGCTGTTCCTCATACTAGCTCCAGATAGTTAGCTGCAATCCATGCTGTTCCTCATACTAGCTCCAGATAGTTAGCTACAATCCATGCTGTTCCTCAAACTAGCTCCAGACAGTTAGCTACAATCCATGCTGTTCCTCATACTAGCTCCAGATAGTTAGCTACAATCCATGCTGTTCCTCACACTAGCTCCAGATAGTTAGCTACAATCCATGCTGTTCCTCATACTAGCTCCAGATAGTTAGCTGCAATCCATGCTGTTCCTCATACTAGCTCCAGATAGTTAGCTACAATCCATGCTGTTCCTCAAACTAGCTCCAGATAGTTAGCTACAATCCATGCTGTTCCTCATACTAGCTCCAGATAGTTAGCTGCAATCCATGCTGTTCCTCATACTAGCTCCAGATAGTTAGCTACAATCCATGCTGTTCCTCATACTAGCTCCAGATAGTTAGCTACATTCCATGCTGTTCCTCAAACTAGCTCAGGATAGTTAGCTACAATCCATGCTGTTCCTCACACTAGCTCCAGATAGTTAGCTACAATCCATGCTGTTCCTCATACTAGCTCCAGATAGTTAGCTACAATCCATGCTGTTCCTCAAACTAGCTCCAGATAGTTAGCTACAATCCATGCTGTTCCTCAAACTAGCTCCAGATAGTTAGCTGCAATCCATGCTGTTCCTCATACTACTCCAGATAGTTAGCTACAATCCATGCTGTTCCTCATACTAGCTCCAGATAGTTAGCTGCAATCCATGCTGTTCCTCATACTAGCTCCAGATAGTTAGCTGCAATCCATGCTGTTCCTCATACTAGCTCCAGATAGTTAGCTACAATTCATGCTGTTCCTCAAACTAGCTCCAGATAGTTAGCTACAATCCATGCTGTTCCTCAAACTAGCTCCAGATAGTTAGCTGCAATCCATGCTGTTCCTCAAACTAGCTCAAGATAGTTAGCTACAATCCATGCTGTTCCTCAAACTAGCTCAGGATAGTTAGCTACAATCCATGCTGTTCCTCACACTAGCTCCAGATAGTTAGCTGCAATCCATGCTGTTCCTCATACTACTCCAGATAGTTAGCTACGATCCATGCTGTTCCTCAAACTAGCTCCAGATAGTTAGCTACAATCCATGCTGTTCCTCACACTAGCTCCAGATAGTTAGCTACAATCCATGCTGTTCCTCATACTAGCTCCAGATAGTTAGCTGCAATCCATGCTGTTCCTCATACTAGCTCCAGATAGTTAGCTACAATCCATGCTGTTCCTCAAACTAGCTCCAGATAGTTAGCTACAATCCATGCTGTTCCTCATACTAGCTCCAGATAGTTAGCTGCAATCCATGCTGTTCCTCATACTAGCTCCAGATAGTTAGCTACAATCCATGCTGTTCCTCATACTAGCTCCAGATAGTTAGCTACATTCCATGCTGTTCCTCAAACTAGCTCAGGATAGTTAGCTACAATCCATGCTGTTCCTCACACTAGCTCCAGATAGTTAGCTACAATCCATGCTGTTCCTCATACTAGCTCCAGATAGTTAGCTACAATCCATGCTGTTCCTCAAACTAGCTCCAGATAGTTAGCTACAATCCATGCTGTTCCTCAAACTAGCTCCAGATAGTTAGCTGCAATCCATGCTGTTCCTCATACTACTCCAGATAGTTAGCTACAATCCATGCTGTTCCTCATACTAGCTCCAGATAGTTAGCTACAATCCATGCTGTTCCTCAAAGTGGCTCCAGATAGTTAGCTACAATCCATGCTGTTCCTCAAACTAGCTCAGGATAGTTAGCTACAATCCATGCTGTTCCTCATACTAGCTCCAGATAGTTAGCTGCAATCCATGCTGTTCCTCATACTAGCTCCAGATAGTTAGCTACAATCCATGCTGTTCCTCAAACTAGCTCCAGACAGTTAGCTACAATCCATGCTGTTCCTCATACTAGCTCCAGATAGTTAGCTACAATCCATGCTGTTCCTCATACTAGCTCCAGATAGTTAGCTACAATCCATGCTGTTCCTCAAACTAGCTCCAGATAGTTAGCTACAATCCATGCTGTTCCTCAAACTAGCTCCAGATAGTTAGCTGCAATCCATGCTGTTCCTCATACTACTCCAGATAGTTAGCTACAATCCATGCTGTTCCTCACACTAGCTCCAGATAGTTAGCTACAATCGATGCTGTTCCTCACACTAGCTCCAGATAGTTAGCTACAATCCATGCTGTTCCTCATACTAGCTCCAGATAGTTAGCTGCAATCCATGCTGTTCCTCATACTAGCTCCAGATAGTTAGCTACAATCCATGCTGTTCCTCAAACTAGCTCCAGATAGTTAGCTACAATCCATGCTGTTCCTCATACTAGCTCCAGATAGTTAGCTGCAATCCATGCTGTTCCTCATACTAGCTCCAGATAGTTAGCTACAATCCATGCTGTTCCTCATACTAGCTCCAGATAGTTAGCTACATTCCATGCTGTTCCTCAAACTAGCTCAGGATAGTTAGCTACAATCCATGCTGTTCCTCACACTAGCTCCAGATAGTTAGCTACAATCCATGCTGTTCCTCATACTAGCTCCAGATAGTTAGCTACAATCCATGCTGTTCCTCAAACCAGCTCCAGATAGTTAGCTACAATCCATGCTGTTCCTCAAACTAGCTCCAGATAGTTAGCTGCAATCCATGCTGTTCCTCATACTACTCCAGATAGTTAGCTACAATCCATGCTGTTCCTCATACTAGCTCCAGATAGTTAGCTACAATCCATGCTGTTCCTCATACTAGCTCCAGATAGTTAGCTACAATCCATGCTGTTCCTCATACTAGCTCCAGATAGTTAGCTACAATCCATGCTGTTCCTCAAACTAGCTCCAGATAGTTAGCTACAATCCATGCTGTTCCTCATACTAGCTCCAGATAGTTAGCTACAATCCATGCTGTTCCTCAAACTAGCTCAGGATAGTTAGCTACAATCCATGCTGTTCCTCACACTAGCTCCAGATAGTTAGCTACAATCCATGCTGTTCCTCATACTAGCTCCAGATAGTTAGCTACAATCCATGCTGTTCCTCAAACTAGCTCCAGACAGTTAGCTACAATCCATGCTGTTCCTCATACTAGCTCCAGATAGTTAGCTACAATCCATGCTGTTCCTCATACTAGCTCCAGATAGTTAGCTACAATCCATGCTGTTCCTCAAACTAGCTCCAGATAGTTAGCTACAATCCATGCTGTTCCTCAAACTAGCTCCAGATAGTTAGCTGCAATCCATGCTGTTCCTCATACTACTCCAGATAGTTAGCTACAATCCATGCTGTTCCTCACACTAGCTCCAGATAGTTAGCTACAATCGATGCTGTTCCTCACACTAGCTCCAGATAGTTAGCTACAATCCATGCTGTTCCTCATACTAGCTCCAGATAGTTAGCTGCAATCCATGCTGTTCCTCATACTAGCTCCAGATAGTTAGCTACAATCCATGCTGTTCCTCAAACTAGCTCCAGATAGTTAGCTACAATCCATGCTGTTCCTCATACTAGCTCCAGATAGTTAGCTGCAATCCATGCTGTTCCTCATACTAGCTCCAGATAGTTAGCTACAATCCATGCTGTTCCTCATACTAGCTCCAGATAGTTAGCTACATTCCATGCTGTTCCTCAAACTAGCTCAGGATAGTTAGCTACAATCCATGCTGTTCCTCACACTAGCTCCAGATAGTTAGCTACAATCCATGCTGTTCCTCATACTAGCTCCAGATAGTTAGCTACAATCCATGCTGTTCCTCAAACCAGCTCCAGATAGTTAGCTACAATCCATGCTGTTCCTCAAACTAGCTCCAGATAGTTAGCTGCAATCCATGCTGTTCCTCATACTACTCCAGATAGTTAGCTACAATCCATGCTGTTCCTCATACTAGCTCCAGATAGTTAGCTACAATCCATGCTGTTCCTCATACTAGCTCCAGATAGTTAGCTACAATCCATGCTGTTCCTCATACTAGCTCCAGATAGTTAGCTACAATCCATGCTGTTCCTCAAACTAGCTCCAGATAGTTAGCTACAATCCATGCTGTTCCTCATACTAGCTCCAGATAGTTAGCTACAATCCATGCTGTTCCTCATACTAGCTCCAGATAGTTAGCTACAATCCATGCTGTTCCTCAAACTAGCTCCAGATAGTTAGCTACAATCCATGCTGTTCCTCATACTAGCTCCAGATAGTTAGCTACAATCCATGCTGTTCCTCATACTAGCTCCAGATAGTTAGCTACAATCCATGCTGTTCCTCACACTAGCTCAGGATAGTTAGCTACAATCCATGCTGTTCCTCACACTAGCTCCAGATAGTTAGCTACAATCCATGCTGTTCCTCACACTAGCTCCAGATAGTTAGCTGCAATCCATGCTGTTCCTCAAACTAGCTAAGGATAGTTAGCTACAATCCATGCTGTTCCTCAAACTAGCTCCAGATAGTTAGCTACAATCCATGCTGTTCCTCAAACTAGCTCCAGATAGTTAGCTACAATCCATGCTGTTCCTCAAACTAGCTCAGGATAGTTAGCTACACTCCATGCTGTTCCTCACACTAGCTCCAGATAGTTAGCTACAATTCATGCTGTTCCTCAAACTAGCTCCAGATAGTTAGCTACAATCCATGCTGTTCCTCATGCTAGCTCCAGATAGTTAGCTACAATCCATGCTGTTCTTCATACTAGCTCCAGATAGATAGTTAGCTACAATCCATGCTGTTCCTCATGCTAGCTCCAGATAGTTAGATACAATCCATGCTGTTCCTCATGCTAGCTCCAGATATTTAGCTACAATCCATGCTGTTCCTCACACTAGCTCCAGATAGTTAGCTACAATCCATGCTGTTCCTCATACTAGCTCCAGATAGTTAGCTACAATCCATGTTGTTCCTCATACTAGCTCCAGATAGTTAGCTACAATCCATGCTGTTCCTCATACTGGCTCCAGATAGTTAGCTACACTCCATGCTGTTCCTCACACTAGCTCCAGATAGTTAGCTACAATCCATGCTGTTCCTCAAACTAGCTCCAGATAGTTAGCTACAATCCATGCTGTTCCTCATGCTAGCTCCAGATAGTTAGCTACAATCCATGCTGTTCCTCACATTAGCTCCAGATAGTTAGCTACAATCCATGCTGTTCCTCAAACTAGCTCCAGATAGTTAGCTACAATCCATGCTGTTCCTCAAAATAGCTCCAGATAGTTAGCTACAATCCATGCTGTTCCTCAAACTAGCTCAGGATAGTTAGCTACACTCCATGCTGTTCCTCACACTAGCTCCAGATAGTTAGCTACAATCCATGCTGTTCCTCAAACTAGCTCCAGATAGTTAGCTACAATCCATGCTGTTCCTCATGCTAGCTCCAGATAGTTAGCTACAATCCATGCTGTTCTTCATACTAGCTCCAGATAGTTAGCTACAATCCATGCTGTTCCTCATGCTAGCTCCAGATAGTTAGCTACAATCCATGCTGTTCCTCATGCTAGCTCCAGATAGTTAGCTACAAAATATGCTGTTCCTCATGCTAGCTCCAGATGGTTAGCTACAATCCATGCTTTATCCTCATGCTAGCTCCAGATAGTTAGCTACAATCCATGCTGTTCCTCAAACTAGCTCAGGATAGTTAGCTACAATCCATGCTGTTCCTCATACTAGCTCCAGATAGTTAGCTGCAATCCATGCTGTTCCTCAAACTAGCTCCAGATAGTTAGCTACAATCCATGCTGTTCCTCATACTAGCTCCAGATAGTTAGCTACAATCCATGCTGTTCCTCATACTAGCTCCAGATAGTTAGCTACAATCCATGCTGTTCCTCATACTAGCTCCAGATAGTTAGCTACAATCCATGCTGTTCCTCATACTAGCTCATGATAGTTAGCTACAATCCATGCTGTTCCTCATGCTAGCTCCAGATAGTTAGCTACAATCCATGCTGTTCCTCATGCTAGCTCCAGATAGTTAGCTACAATCCATGCTTTATCCTCATGCTAGCTCCAGATAGTTAGCTACAATCCATGCTGTTCCTCAAACTAGCTCAGGATAGTTAGCTACAATCCATGCTGTTCCTCATACTAGCTCCAGATAGTTAGCTGCAATCCATGCTGTTCCTCAAACTAGCTCCAGATAGTTAGCTACAATCCATGCTGTTCCTCATACTAGCTCCAGATAGTTAGCTACAATCCATGCTGTTCCTCATACTAGCTCCAGATAGTTAGCTACAATCCATGCTGTTCCTCATACTAGCTCCAGATAGTTAGCTACAATCCATGCTGTTCCTCATACTAGCTCCAGATAGTTAGCTACAATCCATGCTGTTCCTCAAACTAGCTGCAGATAGTTAGCTACAATCCATGCTGTTCCTGATACTAGCTCAGGATAGTTAGCTGCAATCCATGCTGTTCCTCATACTAGCTCCAGATAGTTAGCTACAATCCATGCTGTTCCTCAAACTAGCTCCAGATAGTTAGCTACAATCCATGCTGTTCCTCAAACTAGCTCAGGATAGTTAGCTACAATCCATGCTGTTCCTCATACTAGCTCCAGATAGTTAGCTGCAATCCATGCTGTTCCTCATACTAGCTCCAGATAGTTAGCTACAATCCATGCTGTTCCTCAAACTAGCTCCAGATAGTTAGCTACAATCCATGCTGTTCCTCATACTAGCTCCAGATAGTTAGCTACAATCCATGCTGTTCCTCACACTAGCTCCAGATAATTAGCTACAATCCATGCTGGTCCTCACACTAGCTCCAGATAGTTAGCTACAATCCATGCTGTTCCTCATACTAGCTCCAGATAGTTAGCTACAATCCATGCTGTTCCTCACACTAGCTCCAGATAGTTAGCTACAATCCATGCTGTTCCTCATACTAGCTCCAGATAGTTAGCTACAATCCATGCTGTTCCTCATACTAGCTCCAGATAGTTAGCTGCAATTCATGCTGTTCCTCATACTAGCTCCAGATAGTTAGGTACAATCCATGCTGTTCCTCAAACTAGCTCAGGATAGTTAGCTACAATCCATGCTGTTCCTCACACTAGCTCCAGATAGTTAGCTACAATCCATGCTGTTCCTCATACTAGCTCCAGATAGTTAGCTACAATCCATGCTGTTCCTCACACTAGCTCCAGATAGTTAGCTACAATCCATGCTGTTCCTCATACTAGCTCCAGATAGTTAGCTACAATCCATGCTGTTCCTCAAACTAGCTCCAGATAGTTAGCTACAATCCATGCTGTTCCTCAAACTAGCTCCAGATAGTTAGCTACAATCCATGCTGTTCCTCAAACTAGCTCCAGATAGTTAGCTGCAATCCATGCTGTTCCTCATACTACTCCAGATAGTTAGCTGCAATCCATGCTGTTCCTCATACTAGCTCCAGATAGTTAGCTACAATCCATGCTGTTCCTCAAACTAGCTCCAGATAGTTAGCTACAATCCATGCTGTTCCTCAAACTAGCTCAGGATAGTTAGCTACAATCCATGCTGTTCCTCATACTAGCTCCAGATAGTTAGCTGCAATCCATGCTGTTCCTCATACTAGCTCCAGATAGTTAGCTACAATCCATGCTGTTCCTCAAACTAGCTCCAGATAGTTAGCTACAATCCATGCTGTTCCTCAAACTAGCTCAGGATAGTTAGCTACAATCCATGCTGTTCCTCACACTAGCTCCAGATAGTTAGCTACAATCCATGCTGTTCCTCATACTAGCTCCAGATAGTTAGCTACAATCCATGCTGTTCCTCATACTAGCTCCAGATAGTTAGCTACAATCCATGCTGTTCCTCAAACTAGCTCCAGATAGTTAGCTGCAATCCATGCTGTTCCTCAAACTAGCTCAAGATAGTTAGCTACAATCCATGCTGTTCCTCAAACTAGCTCAGGATAGTTAGCTACACTCCATGCTGTTCCTCACACTAGCTCCAGATAGTTAGCTACAATCCATGCTGTTCCTCAAACTCGCTCAGGATAGTTAGCTACAATCCATGCTGTTCCTCAAACTAGCTCCAGATAGTTAGCTACAATCCATGCTGTTCCTCACACTAGCTCCAGATAGTTAGCTACAATCCATGCTGTTCCTCATACTAGCTCCAGATAGTTAGCTGCAATCCATGCTGTTCCTCATACTAGTTCCAGATATTTAGCTACAATCCATGCTGTTCCTCAAACTAGCTCCAGATAGTTAGCTACAATCCATGCTGTTCCTCAAACTAGCTGCAGATAGTTAGCTACAATCCATGCTGTTCCTCATACTAGCTCAGGATAGTTAGCTGCAATCCATGCTGTTCCTCATACTAGCTCCAGATAGTTAGCTACAATCCATGCTGTTCCTCAAACTAGCTCCAGATAGTTAGCTACAATCCATGCTGTTCCTCAAACTAGCTCAGGATAGTTAGCTACAATCCATGCTGTTCCTCATACTAGCTCCAGATAGTTAGCTACAATCCATGCTGTTCCTCACACTAGCTCCAGATAGTTAGCTACAATCCATGCTGTTCCTCATACTAGCTCCAGATAGTTAGCTACAATCCATGCTGTTCCTCAAACTAGCTCCAGATAGTTAGCTACAATCCATGCTGTTCCTCAAACTAGCTCCAGATAGTTAGCTGCAATCTATGCTGTTCCTCATACTACTCCAGATAGTTAGCTACAATCCATGCTGTTCCTCACACTAGCTCCAGATAGTTAGCTACAATCCATGCTGTTCCTCACACTAGCTCCAGATAGTTAGCTACAATCCATGCTGTTCCTCATACTAGCTCCAGATAGTTAGCTGCAATCCATGCTGTTCCTCATACTAGCTCCAGATAGTTAGCTACAATCCATGCTGTTCCTCAAACTAGCTCCAGATAGTTAGCTACAATCCATGCTGTTCCTCATACTAGCTCCAGATAGTTAGCTACAATCCATGCTGTTCCTCATACTAGCTCCAGATAGTTAGCTACATTCCATGCTGTTCCTCAAACTAGCTCAGGATAGTTAGCTACAATCCATGCTGTTCCTCACACTAGCTCCAGATAGTTAGCTACAATCCATGCTGTTCCTCATACTAGCTCCAGATAGTTAGCTACAATCCATGCTGTTCCTCAAACTAGCTCCAGATAGTTAGCTACAATCCATGCTGTTCCTCAAACTAGCTCCAGATAGTTAGCTGCAATCCATGCTGTTCCTCATACTACTCCAGATAGTTAGCTACAATCCATGCTGTTCCTCAAACTAGCTCCAGATAGTTAGCTGCAATCCATGCTGTTCCTCATACTACTCCAGATAGTTAGCTACAATCCATACTGTTCCTCAAACTAGCTCCAGATAGTTAGCTGCAATCCATGCTGTTCCTCATACTACTCCAGATAGTTAGCTACAATCCATGCTGTTCCTCACACTAGCTCCAGATAGTTAGCTACAATCGATGCTGTTCCTCACACTAGCTCCAGATAGTTAGCTACAATCCATGCTGTTCCTCATACTAGCTCCAGATAGTTAGCTGCAATCCATGCTGTTCCTCATACTAGCTCCAGATAGTTAGCTACAATCCATGCTGTTCCTCAAACTAGCTCCAGATAGTTAGCTACAATCCATGCTGTTCCTCATACTAGCTCCAGATAGTTAGCTGCAATCCATGCTGTTCCTCATACTAGCTCCAGATAGTTAGCTACAATCCATGCTGTTCCTCATACTAGCTCCAGATAGTTAGCTACATTCCATGCTGTTCCTCAAACTAGCTCAGGATAGTTAGCTACAATCCATGCTGTTCCTCACACTAGCTCCAGATAGTTAGCTACAATCCATGCTGTTCCTCATACTAGCTCCAGATAGTTAGCTACAATCCATGCTGTTCCTCAAACCAGCTCCAGATAGTTAGCTACAATCCATGCTGTTCCTCAAACTAGCTCCAGATAGTTAGCTGCAATCCATGCTGTTCCTCATACTACTCCAGATAGTTAGCTACAATCCATGCTGTTCCTCATACTAGCTCCAGATAGTTAGCTACAATCCATGCTGTTCCTCATACTAGCTCCAGATAGTTAGCTACAATCCATGCTGTTCCTCATACTAGCTCCAGATAGTTAGCTACAATCCATGCTGTTCCTCAAACTAGCTCCAGATAGTTAGCTACAATCCATGCTGTTCCTCATACTAGCTCCAGATAGTTAGCTACAATCCATGCTGTTCCTCATACTAGCTCCAGATAGTTAGCTACAATCCATGCTGTTCCTCAAACTAGCTCCAGATAGTTAGCTACAATCCATGCTGTTCCTCATACTAGCTCCAGATAGTTAGCTACAATCCATGCTGTTCCTCATACTAGCTCCAGATAGTTAGCTACAATCCATGCTGTTCCTCACACTAGCTCAGGATAGTTAGCTACAATCCATGCTGTTCCTCACACTAGCTCCAGATAGTTAGCTGCAATCCATGCTGTTCCTCACACTAGCTCCAGATAGTTAGCTGCAATCCATGCTGTTCCTCAAACTAGCTAAGGATAGTTAGCTACAATCCATGCTGTTCCTCAAACTAGCTCAGGATAGTTAGCTACACTCCATGCTGTTCCTCACACTAGCTCCAGATAGTTAGCTACAATTCATGCTGTTCCTCAAACTAGCTCCAGATAGTTAGCTACAATCCATGCTGTTCCTCATGCTAGCTCCAGATAGTTAGCTACAATCCATGCTGTTCTTCATACTAGCTCCAGATAGATAGTTAGCTACAATCCATGCTGTTCCTCATGCTAGCTCCAGATAGTTAGATACAATCCATGCTGTTCCTCATGCTAGCTCCAGATATTTAGCTACAATCCATGCTGTTCCTCACACTAGCTCCAGATAGTTAGCTACAATCCATGCTGTTCCTCATACTAGCTCCAGATAGTTAGCTACAATCCATGTTGTTCCTCATACTAGCTCCAGATAGTTAGCTACAATCCATGCTGTTCCTCATACTGGCTCCAGATAGTTAGCTACACTCCATGCTGTTCCTCACACTAGCTCCAGATAGTTAGCTACAATCCATGCTGTTCCTCAAACTAGCTCCAGATAGTTAGCTACAATCCATGCTGTTCCTCATGCTAGCTCCAGATAGTTAGCTACAATCCATGCTGTTCCTCACATTAGCTCCAGATAGTTAGCTACAATCCATGCTGTTCCTCAAACTAGCTCCAGATAGTTAGCTACAATCCATGCTGTTCCTCAAAATAGCTCCAGATAGTTAGCTACAATCCATGCTGTTCCTCAAACTAGCTCAGGATAGTTAGCTACACTCCATGCTGTTCCTCACACTAGCTCCAGATAGTTAGCTACAATCCATGCTGTTCCTCAAACTAGCTCCAGATAGTTAGCTACAATCCATGCTGTTCCTCATGCTAGCTCCAGATAGTTAGCTACAATCCATGCTGTTCTTCATACTAGCTCCAGATAGTTAGCTACAATCCATGCTGTTCCTCATGCTAGCTCCAGATAGTTAGCTACAATCCATGCTGTTCCTCATGCTAGCTCCAGATAGTTAGCTACAAAATATGCTGTTCCTCATGCTAGCTCCAGATAGTTAGCTACAATCCATGCTTTATCCTCATGCTAGCTCCAGATAGTTAGCTACAATCCATGCTGTTCCTCAAACTAGCTCAGGATAGTTAGCTACAATCCATGCTGTTCCTCATACTAGCTCCAGATAGTTAGCTGCAATCCATGCTGTTCCTCAAACTAGCTCCAGATAGTTAGCTACAATCCATGCTGTTCCTCATACTAGCTCCAGATAGTTAGCTACAATCCATGCTGTTCCTCATACTAGCTCCAGATAGTTAGCTACAATCCATGCTGTTCCTCATACTAGCTCCAGATAGTTAGCTACAATCCATGCTGTTCCTCATACTAGCTCATGATAGTTAGCTACAATCCATGCTGTTCCTCATGCTAGCTCCAGATAGTTAGCTACAATCCATGCTGTTCCTCATGCTAGCTCCAGATAGTTAGCTACAATCCATGCTTTATCCTCATGCTAGCTCCAGATAGTTAGCTACAATCCATGCTGTTCCTCAAACTAGCTCAGGATAGTTAGCTACAATCCATGCTGTTCCTCATACTAGCTCCAGATAGTTAGCTGCAATCCATGCTGTTCCTCAAACTAGCTCCAGATAGTTAGCTACAATCCATGCTGTTCCTCATACTAGCTCCAGATAGTTAGCTACAATCCATGCTGTTCCTCACACTAGCTCCAGATAGTTAGCTACAATCCATGCTGTTCCTCATACTAGCTCCAGATAGTTAGCTACAATCCATGCTGTTCCTCATACTAGCTCCAGATAGTTAGCTACAATCCATGCTGTTCCTCAAACTAGCTGCAGATAGTTAGCTACAATCCATGCTGTTCCTGATACTAGCTCAGGATAGTTAGCTGCAATCCATGCTGTTCCTCATACTAGCTCCAGATAGTTAGCTACAATCCATGCTGTTCCTCAAACTAGCTCCAGATAGTTAGCTACAATCCATGCTGTTCCTCAAACTAGCTCAGGATAGTTAGCTACAATCCATGCTGTTCCTCATACTAGCTCCAGATAGTTAGCTACAATCCATGCTGTTCCTCAAACTAGCTCCAGATAGTTAGCTAAAATCCATGCTGTTCCTCACACTAGCTCCAGATAGTTAGCTACAATCCATGCTGTTCCTCATACTAGCTCCAGATAGTTAGCTGCAATCCATGCTGTTCCTCATACTAGTTCCAGATATTTAGCTACAATCCATGCTGTTCCTCAAACTAGCTCCAGATAGTTAGCTACAATCCATGCTGTTCCTCAAACTAGCTGCAGATAGTTAGCTACAATCCATGCTGTTCCTCATACTAGCTCAGGATAGTTAGCTGCAATCCATGCTGTTCCTCATACTAGCTCCAGATAGTTAGCTACAATCCATGCTGTTCCTCAAACTAGCTCCAGATAGTTAGCTACAATCCATGCTGTTCCTCAAACTAGCTCAGGATAGTTAGCTACAATCCATGCTGTTCCTCATACTAGCTCCAGATAGTTAGCTACAATCCATGCTGTTCCTCACACTAGCTCCAGATAGTTAGCTACAATCCATGCTGTTCCTCATACTAGCTCCAGATAGTTAGCTACAATCCATGCTGTTCCTCAAACTAGCTCCAGATAGTTAGCTACAATCCATGCTGTTCCTCAAACTAGCTCCAGATAGTTAGCTGCAATCTATGCTGTTCCTCATACTACTCCAGATAGTTAGCTACAATCCATGCTGTTCCTCACACTAGCTCCAGATAGTTAGCTACAATCCATGCTGTTCCTCACACTAGCTCCAGATAGTTAGCTACAATCCATGCTGTTCCTCATACTAGCTCCAGATAGTTAGCTGCAATCCATGCTGTTCCTCATACTAGCTCCAGATAGTTAGCTACAATCCATGCTGTTCCTCAAACTAGCTCCAGATAGTTAGCTACAATCCATGCTGTTCCTCATACTAGCTCCAGATAGTTAGCTACAATCCATGCTGTTCCTCATACTAGCTCCAGATAGTTAGCTACATTCCATGCT
This sequence comes from Notolepis coatsorum, assembly GCF_963971535.1. Taxonomy (NCBI): domain Eukaryota; kingdom Metazoa; phylum Chordata; class Actinopteri; order Aulopiformes; family Paralepididae; genus Notolepis; species Notolepis coatsorum. The sequence goes on from NW_028173062.1 coordinate 1,267,223, forward strand.
GTTCCTCAAACTAGCTCAGGATAGTTAGCTACAATCCATGCTGTTCCTCACACTAGCTCCAGATAGTTAGCTACAATCCATGCTGTTCCTCATACTAGCTCCAGATAGTTAGCTACAATCCATGCTGTTCCTCAAACTAGCTCCAGATAGTTAGCTACAATCCATGCTGTTCCTCAAACTAGCTCCAGATAGTTAGCTGCAATCCATGCTGTTCCTCATACTACTCCAGATAGTTAGCTACAATCCATGCTGTTCCTCAAACTAGCTCCAGATAGTTAGCTGCAATCCATGCTGTTCCTCATACTACTCCAGATAGTTAGCTACAATCCATACTGTTCCTCAAACTAGCTCCAGATAGTTAGCTGCAATCCATGCTGTTCCTCATACTACTCCAGATAGTTAGCTACAATCCATGCTGTTCCTCACACTAGCTCCAGATAGTTAGCTACAATCGATGCTGTTCCTCACACTAGCTCCAGATAGTTAGCTACAATCCATGCTGTTCCTCATACTAGCTCCAGATAGTTAGCTGCAATCCATGCTGTTCCTCATACTAGCTCCAGATAGTTAGCTACAATCCATGCTGTTCCTCAAACTAGCTCCAGATAGTTAGCTACAATCCATGCTGTTCCTCATACTAGCTCCAGATAGTTAGCTGCAATCCATGCTGTTCCTCATACTAGCTCCAGATAGTTAGCTACAATCCATGCTGTTCCTCATACTAGCTCCAGATAGTTAGCTACATTCCATGCTGTTCCTCAAACTAGCTCAGGATAGTTAGCTACAATCCATGCTGTTCCTCACACTAGCTCCAGATAGTTAGCTACAATCCATGCTGTTCCTCATACTAGCTCCAGATAGTTAGCTACAATCCATGCTGTTCCTCAAACCAGCTCCAGATAGTTAGCTACAATCCATGCTGTTCCTCAAACTAGCTCCAGATAGTTAGCTGCAATCCATGCTGTTCCTCATACTACTCCAGATAGTTAGCTACAATCCATGCTGTTCCTCATACTAGCTCCAGATAGTTAGCTACAATCCATGCTGTTCCTCATACTAGCTCCAGATAGTTAGCTACAATCCATGCTGTTCCTCATACTAGCTCCAGATAGTTAGCTACAATCCATGCTGTTCCTCAAACTAGCTCCAGATAGTTAGCTACAATCCATGCTGTTCCTCATACTAGCTCCAGATAGTTAGCTACAATCCATGCTGTTCCTCATACTAGCTCCAGATAGTTAGCTACAATCCATGCTGTTCCTCAAACTAGCTCCAGATAGTTAGCTACAATCCATGCTGTTCCTCATACTAGCTCCAGATAGTTAGCTACAATCCATGCTGTTCCTCATACTAGCTCCAGATAGTTAGCTACAATCCATGCTGTTCCTCACACTAGCTCAGGATAGTTAGCTACAATCCATGCTGTTCCTCACACTAGCTCCAGATAGTTAGCTGCAATCCATGCTGTTCCTCACACTAGCTCCAGATAGTTAGCTGCAATCCATGCTGTTCCTCAAACTAGCTAAGGATAGTTAGCTACAATCCATGCTGTTCCTCATACTAGCTCCAGATAGTTAGCTACAATCCATGCTGTTCCTCACACTAGCTCCAGATAGTTAGCTACAATCCATGCTGTTCCTCATACTAGCTCCAGATAGTTAGCTACAATCCATGCTGTTCCTCATACTAGCTCCAGATAGTTAGCTGCAATTCATGCTGTTCCTCATACTAGCTCCAGATAGTTAGGTACAATCCATGCTGTTCCTCAAACTAGCTCAGGATAGTTAGCTACAATCCATGCTGTTCCTCACACTAGCTCCAGATAGTTAGCTACAATCCATGCTGTTCCTCATACTAGCTCCAGATAGTTAGCTACAATCCATGCTGTTCCTCACACTAGCTCCAGATAGTTAGCTACAATCCATGCTGTTCCTCATACTAGCTCCAGATAGTTAGCTACAATCCATGCTGTTCCTCAAACTAGCTCCAGATAGTTAGCTACAATCCATGCTGTTCCTCAAACTAGCTCCAGATAGTTAGCTACAATCCATGCTGTTCCTCAAACTAGCTCCAGATAGTTAGCTGCAATCCATGCTGTTCCTCATACTACTCCAGATAGTTAGCTGCAATCCATGCTGTTCCTCATACTAGCTCCAGATAGTTAGCTACAATCCATGCTGTTCCTCAAACTAGCTCCAGATAGTTAGCTACAATCCATGCTGTTCCTCAAACTAGCTCAGGATAGTTAGCTACAATCCATGCTGTTCCTCATACTAGCTCCAGATAGTTAGCTGCAATCCATGCTGTTCCTCATACTAGCTCCAGATAGTTAGCTACAATCCATGCTGTTCCTCAAACTAGCTCCAGATAGTTAGCTACAATCCATGCTGTTCCTCAAACTAGCTCAGGATAGTTAGCTACAATCCATGCTGTTCCTCACACTAGCTCCAGATAGTTAGCTACAATCCATGCTGTTCCTCATACTAGCTCCAGATAGTTAGCTACAATCCATGCTGTTCCTCATACTAGCTCCAGATAGTTAGCTACAATCCATGCTGTTCCTCAAACTAGCTCCAGATAGTTAGCTGCAATCCATGCTGTTCCTCAAACTAGCTCAAGATAGTTAGCTACAATCCATGCTGTTCCTCAAACTAGCTCAGGATAGTTAGCTACACTCCATGCTGTTCCTCACACTAGCTCCAGATAGTTAGCTACAATCCATGCTGTTCCTCAAACTCGCTCAGGATAGTTAGCTACAATCCATGCTGTTCCTCAAACTAGCTCCAGATAGTTAGCTACAATCCATGCTGTTCCTCACACTAGCTCCAGATAGTTAGCTACAATCCATGCTGTTCCTCATACTAGCTCCAGATAGTTAGCTGCAATCCATGCTGTTCCACATACTAGTTCCAGATATTTAGCTACAATCCATGCTGTTCCTCAAACTAGCTCCAGATAGTTAGCTACAATCCATGCTGTTCCTCAAACTAGCTGCAGATAGTTAGCTACAATCCATGCTGTTCCTCATACTAGCTCAGGATAGTTAGCTGCAATCCATGCTGTTCCTCATACTAGCTCCAGATAGTTAGCTACAATCCATGCTGTTCCTCAAACTAGCTCCAGATAGTTAGCTACAATCCATGCTGTTCCTCAAACTAGCTCAGGATAGTTAGCTACAATCCATGCTGTTCCTCATACTAGCTCCAGATAGTTAGCTACAATCCATGCTGTTCCTCACACTAGCTCCAGATAGTTAGCTACAATCCATGCTGTTCCTCATACTAGCTCCAGATAGTTAGCTACAATCCATGCTGTTCCTCAAACTAGCTCCAGATAGTTAGCAACAATCCATGCTGTTCCTCAAACTAGCTCCAGATAGTTAGCTGCAATCTATGCTGTTCCTCATACTACTCCAGATAGTTAGCTACAATCCATGCTGTTCCTCACACTAGCTCCAGATAGTTAGCTACAATCCATGCTGTTCCTCACACTAGCTCCAGATAGTTAGCTACAATCCATGCTGTTCCTCATACTAGCTCCAGATAGTTAGCTGCAATCCATGCTGTTCCTCATACTAGCTCCAGATAGTTAGCTACAATCCATGCTGTTCCTCAAACTAGCTCCAGATAGTTAGCTACAATCCATGCTGTTCCTCATACTAGCTCCAGATAGTTAGCTACAATCCATGCTGTTCCTCATACTAGCTCCAGATAGTTAGCTACATTCCATGCTGTTCCTCAAACTAGCTCAGGATAGTTAGCTACAATCCATGCTGTTCCTCACACTAGCTCCAGATAGTTAGCTACAATCCATGCTGTTCCTCATACTAGCTCCAGATAGTTAGCTACAATCCATGCTGTTCCTCAAACTAGCTCCAGATAGTTAGCTACAATCCATGCTGTTCCTCAAACTAGCTCCAGATAGTTAGCTGCAATCCATGCTGTTCCTCATACTACTCCAGATAGTTAGCTACAATCCATGCTGTTCCTCAAACTAGCTCCAGATAGTTAGCTGCAATCCATGCTGTTCCTCATACTACTCCAGATAGTTAGCTACAATCCATACTGTTCCTCACACTAGCTCCAGATAGTTAGCTACAATCCATGCTGTTCCTCACACTAGCTCCAGATAGTTAGCTACAATCCATGCTGTTCCTCATACTAGCTCCAGATAGTTAGCTGCAATCCATGCTGTTCCTCATACTAGCTCCAGATAGTTAGCTACAATCCATGCTGTTCCTCAAACTAGCTCCAGATAGTTAGCTACAATCCATGCTGTTCCTCATACTAGCTCCAGATAGTTAGCTACAATCCATGCTGTTCCTCATACTAGCTCCAGATAGTTAGCTACAATCCATGCTGTTCCTCAAACTAGCTCAGGATAGTTAGCTACAATCCATAATGTTCCTCACACTAGCTCCAGATAGTTAGCTACAATCCATGCTGTTCCTCAAACTAGCTCCAGATAGTTAGCTGCAATCCATGCTGTTCCTCATACTACTCCAGATAGTTAGCTGCAATCCATGCTGTTCCTCATACTAGCTCCAGATAGTTAGCTACAATCCATGCTGTTCCTCAAACTAGCTCCAGATAGTTAGCTACAATCCATGCTGTTCCTCAAACTAGCTCCAGATAGTTAGCTGCAATCCATGCTGTTCCTCATACTACTCCAGATAGTTAGCTGCAATCCATGCTGTTCCTCATACTAGCTCCAGATAGTTAGCTACAATCCATGCTGTTCCTCAAACTAGCTCCAGATAGTTAGCTACAATCCATGCTGTTCCTCATACTGGCTCCAGATAGTTAGCTACACTCCATGCTGTTCCTCACACTAGCTCCAGATAGTTAGCTGCAATCCATGCTGTTCCTCAAACTAGCTCCAGATAGTTAGCTACAATCCATGCTGTTCCTCATGCTAGCTCCAGATAGTTAGCTACAATCCATGCTGTTCCTCACATTAGCTCCAGATAGTTAGCTACAATCCATGCTGTTCCTCAAACTAGCTCCAGATAGTTAGCTACAATACATGCTGTTCCTCAAAATAGCTCCAGATAGTTAGCTACAATCCATGCTGTTCCTCAAACTAGCTCAGGATAGTTAGCTACACTCCATGCTGTTCCTCACACTAGCTCCAGATAGTTAGCTACAATCCATGCTGTTCCTCATGCTAGCTCCAGATAGTTAGCTACAATCCATGCTGTTCTTCATACTAGCTCCAGATAGTAAGCTACAATCCATGCTGTTCCTCATGCTAGCTCCAGATAGTTAGCTACAATCCATGCTGTTCCTCATGCTAGCTCCAGATAGTTAGCTACAATCCATGCTGTTCCTCATGCTAGCTCCAGATAGTTAGCTACAATCCATGCTTTATCCTCATGCTAGCTCCAGATAGTTAGCTACAATCCATGCTGTTCCTCAAACTAGCTCAGGATAGTTAGCTACAATCCATGCTGTTCCTCATACTAGCTCCAGATAGTTAGCTGCAATCCATGCTGTTCCTCAAACTAGCTCCAGATAGTTAGCTACAATCCATGCTGTTCCTCATACTAGCTCCAGATAGTTAGCTACAATCCATGCTGTTCCTCATACTAGCTCCAGATAGTTAGCTACAATCCATGCTGTTCCTCATACTAGCTCCAGATAGTTAGCTACAATCCATGCTGTTCCTCATACTAGCTCCAGATAGTTAGCTACAATCCATGCTGTTCCTCAAACTAGCTCCAGATAGTTAGCTACAATCCATGCTGTTCCTCAAACTAGCTGCAGATAGTTAGCTACAATCCATGCTGTTCCTCATACTAGCTCAGGATAGTTAGCTGCAATCCATGCTGTTCCTCATACTAGCTCCAGATAGTTAGCTACAATCCATGCTGTTCCTCAAACTAGCTCCAGATAGTTAGCTACAATCCATGCTGTTCCTCAAACTAGCTCAGGATAGTTAGCTACAATCCATGCTGTTCCTCATACTAGCTCCAGATAGTTAGCTTTAATCCATGCTGTTCCTCATACTAGCTCCAGATAGTTAGCTACAATCCATGCTGTTCCTCAAACTAGCTCCAGATAGTTAGCTACAATCCATGCTATTCCTCAAACTAGCTCAGGATAGTTAGCTACAATCCATGCTGTTCCTCACACTAGCTCCAGATAATTAGCTACAATCCATGCTGTTCCTCACACTAGCTCCAGATAGTTAGCTACAATCCATGCTGTTCCTCATACTAGCTCCAGATAGTTAGCTACAATCGATGCTGTTCCTCACACTAGCTCCAGATAGTTAGCTACAATCCATGCTGTTCCTCATACTAGCTCCAGATAGTTAGCTACAATCCATGCTGTTCCTCATACTAGCTCCAGATAGTTAGCTGCAATTCATGCTGTTCCTCATACTAGCTCCAGATAGTTAGGTACAATCCATGCTGTTCCTCAAACTAGCTCAGGATAGTTAGCTACAATCCATGCTGTTCCTCACACTAGCTCCAGATAGTTAGCTACAATCCATGCTGTTCCTCATACTAGCTCCAGATAGTTAGCTACAATCCATGCTGTTCCTCACACTAGCTGAATGAATGAATGAATGAATGAATGAATGAATGAATGAATGAATGAATGAATGAATGAATGAATGAATGAATGAATGAAAACTTTATTTAACAGATTGCAGAATGGGTACAATACAGTACGGCTCAATACATACAATTGTTAAGGGGATGCAGACCTGAGAAAGACGTTTGTCTTGTTTCCATCAGGGTCCCCCATTTTCAATTCATATAGACATTTATGACATACACAACATACATGACATTTATGGCATAGGGACATATAGGTATTTAGTACTGATACATTTGTGACATAGGCGGTATTCAAATATACAGTACTGTTACCCCTAGATCCTGACAGAGTATATACATATGATGGGGAGGGGACTGTACATTAGGAGGGGGTGGGTGGGTGGGAGGGAAATATACATACGGCGGGGAGGGAATATATACATGCGGTGGGGAGGAGACTGTCTATTAGGAGGTGGTGGGGGTTTTGGGCATTTACGGTGGCCAGTTTCGAATTGCAGCCTCCCGTAGGTGCTCTTTAAGGTCGGTTTTGAATGTGGGCAGGGATTCACATTCCTTTACAGCTTTGGGTAGGGCGTTCCACATTGTTGTGGCATAATTGCGAAACGTGTTTAGTCCCTTGTTTGAGTCGAATCTGGGTTTAACATGATTTGTTGAGCTTCCTCTGGTGTAGTGGTTGTGGTATTCACTGACCTTTGGGAAGTATTTTGACATGTACATGGGCACCCCGGTCGTATAGTGTATCTTGTAGACCAGGCCCATTGCAAGTTGCTGTACTCTGTCGTCTACTCTAAGCCATCCTAGGTTGGCAAAGTGGGCAGGGGTGAGGTGGGTTCTGGGGTTCAGGTCAAGTAGTAGTCTGACCAGTTTGTTTTGTGATGTTTGTAATTTTGTTTTAAGCGCCTTTGAGGTGCTTTGGTACCATGAGGTGCACGCATAGTCATAGTACCCTTGAATGAGTGCTCCTGCCAGAGTCTTCAGGGTATTCTTGTTTACCAGAGAGGAGATCCGGTACAAGAATCTAGTTCGTTGGTTGACTTTTTTTATTACATTGGATGCCATTTTGTCACAGGAAAGATTTGCCTCTAGGATGGAACCCAGGTAGGTAATTTCGTCTTTCCTTGTGACAATATTGTCACCCACTGTAACTGAGAATCCGTTGGTCTTGCTGAGTTTGTTATTTGAACCGAAGAGAATGGACTCTGTTTTGCCCATGTCTAATGATAGTTTGTTATCAGCGAGCCATATGCAGATTTTGCCTAGTTCCGTGCTGAGGGTTTTTTCAACCTGCAATTTGTTCTTGTCAGAGACCAGCAGGGCTGAGTCGTCCGCAAACAGGAACAAGTTGCAGTCACAGGCTGACGACATGTCATTTGCATATATTAGGAAGAGTAGCGGTCCTAGTATGCTTCCTTGTGGAACACCACAGCTCACTGTGAGGGGGGGGGATAGAGTACCGTTTACCTCTACCATCTGTTCTCCAGATAGTTAGCTACAATCCATGCTGTTCCTCATACTAGCTCCAGATAGTTAGCTACAATCCATGCTGTTCCTCAAACTAGCTCCAGATAGTTAGCTACAATCCATGCTGTTCCTCAAACTAGCTCCAGATAGTTAACTACAATCCATGCTGTTCCTCAAACTAGCTCCAGATAGTTAGCTGCAATCCATGCTGTTCCTCAAACTAGCTAAGGATAGTTAGCTACAATCCATGCTGTTCCTCATACTAGCTCCAGATAGTTAGGTACAATCCATGCTGTTCCTCAAACTAGCTCAGGATAGTTAGCTACAATCCATGCTGTTCCTCACACTAGCTCCAGATAGTTAGCTACAATCCATGCTGTTCCTCATACTAGCTCCAGATAGTTAGCTACAATCCATGCTGTTCCTCACACTGGCTCCATATAGTTAGCTACAATCCATGCTGTTCCTCATACTAGCTCCAGATAGTTAGCTACAATCCATGCTGTTCCTCAAACTAGCTCCAGATAGTTAGCTACAATCCATGCTGTTCCTCAAACTAGCTCCAGATAGTTAGCTGCAATCCATGCTGTTCCTCATACTACTCCAGATAGTTAGCTACAATCCATGCTGTTCCTCACACTAGCTCCAGATAGTTAGCTACAATCCATGCTGTTCCTCACACTAGCTCCAGATAGTTAGCTACAATCCATGTTGTTCCTCATACTAGCTCCAGATAGTTAGCTGCAATCCATGCTGTTCCTCATAATAGCTCCAGATAGTTAGCTACAATCCATGCTGTTCCTCAAACTAGCTCCAGATAGTTAGCTACAATCCATGCTGTTCCTCATACTAGCTCCAGATAGTTAGCTACAATCCATGCTGTTCCTCATACTAGCTCCAGATAGTTAGCTACATTCCATGCTGTTCCTCAAACTAGCTCAGGATAGTTAGCTATAATTCATGCTGTTCCTCACACTAGCTCCAGATAGTTAGCTACAATCCATGCTGTTCCTCATACTAGCTCCAGATAGTTAGCTACAATCCATGCTGTTCCTCAAACTAGCTCCAGATAGTTAGCTACAATCCATGCTGTTCCTCAAACTAGCTCCAGATAGTTATCTGCAATCCATGCTGTTCCTCATACTACTCCAGATAGTTAGCTACAATCCATGCTGTTCCTCATACTAGCTCCAGATAGTTAGCTACAATCCATGCTGTTCCTCAAACTGGCTCCAGATAGTTAGCTACAATCCATGCTGTTCCTCAAACTAGCTCAGGATAGTTAGCTACAATCCATGCTGTTCCTCATACTAGCTCCAGATAGTTAGCTACAATCCATGCTGTTCCTCAAACTAGCTCCAGATAGTTAGCTACAATCCATGCTGTTCCTCAAACTAGCTCAGGATAGTTAGCTACAATACATGCTGTTCCTCATACTAGCTCCAGATAGTTAGCTGCAATCCATGCTGTTCCTCATACTAGCTCCAGATAGTTAGCTACAATCCATGCTGTTCCTCAAACTAGCTCCAGATAGTTAGCTACAATCCATGCTGTTCCTCAAACTAGCTCAGGATAGTTAGCTACAATCCATGCTGTTCCTCACACTAGCTCCAGATAGTTAGCTACAATCCATGCTGTTCCTCACACTAGCTCATGATAGTTAGCTACAATCCATGCTGTTCCTCATACTAGCTCCAGATAGTTAGCTACAATCCATGCTGTTCCTCACACTAGCTCCAGATAGTTAGCTACAATCCATGCTGTTCCTCATACTAGCTCCAGATAGTTAGCTACAATCCATGCTGTTCCTCATACTAGCTCCAGATAGTTAACTACAATCCATGCTGTTCCTCAAACTAGCTCCAGATAGTTAGCTGCAATCCATGCTGTTCCTCAAACTAGCTAAGGATAGTTAGCTACAATCCATGCTGTTCCTAAAACTAGCTCCAGATAGTTAGCTACAATCCATGCTGTTCCTCAAACTAGCTCCAGATAGTTAGCTACAATCCATGCCTTTCCTCAAACTAGCTCAGGATAGTTAGCTACACTCCATGCTGTTCCTCACACTAGCTCCAGATAGTTAGCTACAATCCATGCTGTTCCTCAAACTAGCTCCAGATAGTTAGCTACAATCCATGCTGTTCCTCATGCTAGCTCCAGATAGTTAGCTAAAATCCATGCTGTTCTTCATACTAGCTCCAGATAGATAGTTAGCTACAATCCATGCTGTTCCTCATGCTAGCTCCAGATAGTTAGATACAATCCATGCTGTTCCTCATGCTAGCTCCAGATAGTTAGCTACAATCCATGCTGTTCCTCACACTAGCTCCAGATAGTTAGCTACAATCCATGCTGTTCCTCATACTAGCTCCAGATAGTTAGCTACAATCCATGCTGTTCCTCATACTAGCTCCAGATAGTTAGCTGCAATCCATGCTGTTCCTCAAACTAGCTAAGGATAGTTAGCTACAATCCATGCTGTTCCTCAAACTAGCTCCAGATAGTTAGCTACAATCCATGCTGTTCCTCAAACTAGCTCCAGATAGTTAGCTACAATCCATGCCTTTCCTCAAACTAGCTCAGGATAGTTAGCTACACTCCATGCTGTTCCTCACACTAGCTCCAGATAGTTAGCTACAATCCATGCTGTTCCTCAAACTAGCTCCAGATAGTTAGCTACAATCCATGCTGTTCTTCATACTAGCTCCAGATAGATAGTTAGCTACAATCCATGCTGTTCCTCATGCTAGCTCCAGATAGTTAGATACAATCCATGCTGTTCCTCATGCTAGCTCCAGATAGTTAGCTACAATCCATGCTGTTCCTCACATTAGCTCCAGATAGTTAGCTACAATCCATGCTGTTCCTCAAACTAGCTCCAGATAGTTAGCTACAATACATGCTGTTCCTCAAAATAGCTCCAGATAGTTAGCTACAATCCATGCTGTTCCTCACACTAGCTCCAGATAGTTAGCTACAATCCATGCTGTTCCTCACACTAGCTCCAGATAGTTAGCTACAATCCATGCTGTTCCTCATACTAGCTCCAGATAGTTAGCTACAATCCATGCTGTTCCTCACACAAGCTCCAGATAGTTAGCTACAATCCATGCTGTTCCTCATACTAGCTCCAGATAGTTAGCTACAATCCATGCTGTTCCTCATACTAGCTCCAGATAGTTAGCTACAATCCATGCTGTTCCTCATACTAGCTCCAGATAGTTAACTACAATCCATGCTGTTCCTCAAACTAGCTCCAGATAGTTAGCTGCAATCCATGCTGTTCCTCAAACTAGCTAAGGATAGTTAGCTACAATCCATGCTGTTCCTCAAACTAGCTCCAGATAGTTAGCTACAATCCATGCTGTTCCTCAAACTAGCTCCAGATAGTTAGCTACAATCCATGCCTTTCCTCAAACTAGCTCAGGATAGTTAGCTACACTCCATGCTGTTCCTCACACTAGCTCCAGATAGTTAGCTACAATCCATGCTGTTCCTCAAACTAGCTCCAGATAGTTAGCTACAATCCATGCTGTTCCTCATGCTAGCTCCAGATAGTTAGCTAAAATCCATGCTGTTCTTCATACTAGCTCCAGATAGATAGTTAGCTACAATCCATGCTGTTCCTCATGCTAGCTCCAGATAGTTAGATACAATCCATGCTGTTCCTCATGCTAGCTCCAGATAGTTAGCTACAATCCATGCTGTTCCTCACACTAGCTCCAGATAGTTAGCTACAATCCATGCTGTTCCTCATACTAGCTCCAGATAGTTAGCTACAATCCATGCTGTTCCTCATACTAGCTCCAGATAGTTAGCTGCAATCCATGCTGTTCCTCAAACTAGCTAAGGATAGTTAGCTACAATCCATGCTGTTCCTCAAACTAGCTCCAGATAGTTAGCTACAATCCATGCTGTTCCTCAAACTAGCTCCAGATAGTTAGCTACAATCCATGCCTTTCCTCAAACTAGCTCAGGATAGTTAGCTACACTCCATGCTGTTCCTCACACTAGCTCCAGATAGTTAGCTACAATCCATGCTGTTCCTCAAACTAGCTCCAGATAGTTAGCTACAATCCATGCTGTTCCTCATGCTAGCTCCAGATAGTTAGCTACAATCCATGCTGTTCTTCATACTAGCTCCAGATAGATAGTTAGCTACAATCCATGCTGTTCCTCATGCTAGCTCCAGATAGTTAGATACAATCCATGCTGTTCCTCATGCTAGCTCCAGATAGTTAGCTACAATCCATGCTGTTCCTCACATTAGCTCCAGATAGTTAGCTACAATCCATGCTGTTCCTCAAAATAGCTCCAGATAGTTAGCTACAATCCATGCTGTTCCTCAAACTAGCTCAGGATAGTTAGCTACACTCCATGCTGTTCCTCACACTAGCTCCAGATAGTTAGCTACAATCCATGCTGTTCCTCATGCTAGCTCCAGATAGTTAGCTACAATCCATGCTGTTCTTCATACTAGCTCCAGATAGTTAGCTACAATCCATGCTGTTCCTCATGCTAGCTCCAGATAGTTAGCTACAATCCATGCTGTTCCTCATGCTAGCTCCAGATAGTTAGCTACA
>NW_028173062.1:1284834-1407334 GCF_963971535.1 Notolepis coatsorum
AATTGACCCGTTGCAGAGAGCGATGTTTAGAGAAAGTGTGATGAGAGGGCTTCCAGAGGTGGTTAAGAATAGACTGGAAGACGTGGTGGGGTTAATGGACATGACTTATCCTTTGTTCTGTGCACATGTAACACATAGTGTGGAGAAGCAAAGGGCTCAGGAGCAGAAAGTCAGGGATCAGGATAGAAATGACTCAAGGAAGTTAACTCAGCAACAACTGCAGCCCCAAAGGAGGTTGCAGGCAGTAATGGTGTCATCTGCTACCTCTCCACCCATGCAGGACCAGGGACCCCCGCCTGCACCTCAGGTAGTGAGAAGCTATGGCTATAGTTCACAGAACCAGGCGTCCAGGCGGCAGGCAGGGAATGGGCAATCAGGCCCACGGTTTACACAGGGACCGGGGAACGAACAACAGTTTCCCCGTTTCCACTGTTGGAACTGCGGCATGCAGGGACACAGGGAAATGAGATGTAGGCAACCATACCGTCCCGGCTCGGAGTATGGAAGACCCGTGCGCCAGGGGGAGTCACAAGGGCCCCACGACCAGGGGGAGACAGGAGGGCCCCGAAACCAGGGGGGTAATCACTAGGGGTGCCCAGAGAATGCGACGGGGGGAAATCAAATGATTGTGGTTTCCAAGGGAGCTGAGCAAGAACCTATTCTGCAGGTCCTAGTGGAGGGCAAATTAACAGAGATGATGGCAGACACTGGAGCAGGTTTTTCCTGCATAAAGCAAAAATACGCCGCTCACTTACCCCAGTCTGGACAGTATGTTCGGACGGTCGGATTCTTGTGGAAAAACAAACGATAGCATATTACTCTAGAGCTCTTTCGCCGGTAGAGCAGGGTCTGCCACCTTGTTATCAGGCCCTGGCCGCCGCACATTTGATGTATGAGAAGGCAACGGCCGTGACAATGGGATATGACATTTGCATTTGGACACATCACAAATTGGCAAACTTGATTGAAAGAGGCAAATTTGTTCTGACCAGCCAACGGCAACAGGCTTACATGAGGCTCCTGCAGTACTCGGACGTTACGATAAAAACATGCCACGGCAGTAACCCGGCGGATCTGGTACCACTCCCGAGCGAGGGTCAACCGCATGAGTGTGAGGTGGAAGCGACAGGCTTTCGTGAAACTCCGTCCTGATTTGGGAGTCGACCCGCTCGCGATAGCAGAACTCTCACTTTTTGTGGATGGGTCCTGCTATCGGGAGGGGGAAAATTTAAGGTCAGGATACGCCGTCGTACAGTGCAAACCTAACGGAGAAACACTAACAAGAAAGGCCGGACAATGCATGCAACCATGTTCGGCCCAGCTTGCAGAACTAATAGCACTAACAGAAGCATGCATAATAGCTAAAGATCGCACGGTTAACATCTTTACAGACTCTGCGTATGCGCAGGGCGTATGCCACCTATTTCGCGGCCATTTGGAAGGCAAGAGGCTTTAAGAAATCGGACGGCTCACCGATCCTTCACCACAAGCAGGTTGTGGCGCTTATTCAGGCTGTAAAGTTGCCCAAAAGCATTGCTATCGTAAAGTGCCAGGCACACAGAAAAGACCTGTCCTTTGTGACGACGGGAAACAACGCGGCGGACGAGGCCGCGAAGGCGGCGGCTGCGGTGCCGTCCACGGCTGTTCTGATGTTTGCGGCCGAACTGACGACTGAGGTAACTGAGGATAATTTGAGTGATCTTCAGGACTCAGCCACGCAGGCCGAGAAACAGTCGTGGACGGAGAGGGGGGCTGTAAGGGGGGCAGATGGTCTGTGGAGGAGTCATAACGGTTTGATAGTCGCCTCCATCGATCTTCTGTCCTTAGTGATACCTGAGGCTCATGGTGTTGATCACTGTGGAAGAGCAGAGACCCTGAAACGAATCACGAAAATGGGATTTTGGTCCCCAAAGCTTCAGGCACAAATTGACGTTACACTAGCCAGGTGTTTAACATGCTTACAGGGCAATGTGCGCAAAGGAGTACCGACAGTGGCGGCTTACACACCCCTCCCTGAGGGACCATTCAGACATCTGATTATGGACTATACAGATATGATAACGCCAGTGCAGGGCAAGCGATACCTCCTGGTAGTAGAGGACTGCTTTAGTCGCTGGATTGAGGCCATTCCATCTAAACACAAGAACGCGGACACAGTGATCAAGTTCCTGTGTCGCGAGGTCATTCCGAGATTTGGAATTCCCACGATATTACAAAGCGATAATGGCCGCGAGTTCATCGACAAGGTGGTTAAAGGGCTGATGCAGAAATTAGGTATAAGACAGCGCCTTTCCTGTGTCTATAGTCCCGGGTCGCAGGGGAAGGTGGAAAGGGCCAATCTGGTCATTAAAAACAAACTGTTGAAAATCTGTATGCAAACTAAGCTTAACTGGATTGATGCTTTGCCACTTGCTCTGATGGCTATTAGAAGCAGCGTAAACCGCCAAACACAGCTAACACCGCATGAAATGCTTACAGGCCGCAGCATGCCAGCACCGCCATTTAGACACCTGGCTAGGGGCCCGGCATTAGATATTTTTGAGCAAGATCTGAAAAAATATCTTCAGCAAGTGACTAAAATACATGAAGCTGTGTTTCGACAGGAGCAGAGAAAGGAGAGAAAGGGGGAGAAGGAGGCGGAGAAGGAAGCCACCAAACCGAGACTGATCCCTGGGGACTTGGTCTTCGTAAAGGTCCACAAGAGAAAGTGGTCATCACCCCGGAGAGAGGGCCCGTACGAGGTGATCCGATCGACTGGAACGGCAGTCCAAGTCAAGGGATCAGCGACCTGGTTCCACTTCAATCACTGCATAAAGGCCAGCGGCGATCTCTTGGGGGATACAATCGATCGCAGTTATGCAGAACCCGACATGGAGGGTCCGAGACGGCAACTGGAAGGTGCAGTGCCTGCTGATGCTCCCGCAGATGTTGGCAGCAGTGTGCGGACGGTCGGCCGGGCACAACGACGTCATTTAAGAACCGTCACGGTCGACCCGTCCTTGAGGATGACGGGTTTGAGTGGGTAGGAGTCCCACGGGGTCCCGCTCAGGCTCAAGTACCAGCAGACTTTCATGACCAGGCTCAGAATCAGGCGCCCCCTTTTCCCTCCATCGAGGAAGGGGGGGAGAAGATAAGACTACAACCAAACGGGGTGTTTCCCGTAGGACCGCAAGGGCATGTTTTTGATTTTGACCATTCCCCTGTTACAGGCGGGGATACTTACCATTATACTAACGAGCATCGGGTTGTGGGGGTAGATAGGAGAGTTGAGCCTGTCCCGAACCAATCACAGGGGACAGGGGTGAGGGGAAAAAGGGAGGTCAAGGACACTGAGTCGGAAGAGGTGGGGGGACAGGATATGTTCCAGAGGACAGCCGGAACGTTGAGGGACTCAGTGGGCTCACTCTGGGCCAGGTTGAGGGGTTTGCTTCCTTCCGGGGAACAAGATGGGGGCGACTATGACTATGACGAGGAAGACCCGGAGGCTGACCCGATGTATAGGGCGGCTTTAGGGAATGAGTGGTTTAAGTGGGTCCAGTACACGAGCGCGCAGAATCAGATAGAGGATTGTTATGTCTGCTCCAAGGCACGTCCGGATAGGCTGCTGGTGAAGGGCACGAAGTTCAGTTGGGCTCAGTGTGACAGGGACGCAGAGGCATGGGAGGGGCCCCATAATAGTCGCCCTTGGTGCGAGGCAGAGTGTTTGGGGTTTCTCGGCTCTAGTCGTTTTAAGGCGGCAGGAAACGTCACGGATTTCAAGGATGTCACTATGCGGGAACGGTGTAGGAAATTGGATGTACGTGTGCAGGGGGTAGCGACGGGGTTGCCAATACCCAGAGGTGTCAAACTATGGCTGACCAAGGATTTCGAGTGCTTGCAAAAGGAGGGGACCCGGGATGTAGGGGAGGTGGCAGAGGGGCGGTGCACTACTATTTGGAGCATCACGACTAACTGTACGAAAGAAGGAAAGTGTGGACACGGGGTCGTGTTAAAGGGAGTGGATACCAACCCACGGCCTGTAGCTTGCCCTTTTCATGTCCAGGATATGGCACTGGCGGACCAATACTGGCTCTGCGGCGGTAGGAGGTTGAGGAATACACTTCCTTTAGATTGGTCAGGTAGATGTGCCCGGGTTCAGGCGATCATGCCAATGGTGGTCCTACCATTATCAGTGACGGAAGGACCTTCTGAGTCTCCTATCTCTCGAACGAAGCGTAGCTACAAGGCAGACCCAAGGGTGTATCTGGACAGCATAGGACAGCCAAGGGGCATTCCAGCCGAGTTCATGGCTAAGAATGAGATTGCGGCAGGGTTTGAGTCTATTCTGCCATGGATATCGGTCAATAAGAACACCGGGTGGATCAACTATTTGTTTTACAATCAGCAGCGGTATCTCAATTACACCGAGGAGGCGTTGGATGCAATGGGGGACCAGATGCACGCGACCAGTACGGTGGCGTGGCAGAATAGACAGGCTCTGAACTGGTTAATGGCGGAGAAGGGTGGAGTCTGTTCCATGTTTGGACAGTACTGCTGCACATTCATTCCGACGAATGTGGGGCCAGGGGGAAAGTTCTCCGAGGCCATGGCTAAGCTGAAGGATTTGAGGGAGGAATTGAGGGGGAATTCTGGCCGGAATGAAGAATGGTGGGGGAGTGGGGTGTTGGAAAGATTGGGACAGTGGGGAAGCATAGTGATGCAGACGGGGATATCCATCGGGGTGGCAGGGTTGATATTGGTTCTCCTTTTCTGTTGTGGTATGCCTCTCTTGGGTAGGCTGGTAACTTCACACGTAACGAGCCAAATGCTGATGGTGGGACAGAAAGAGATTGAGCCACAAATCGGGCCATATCCTCAGCTTTATGCTGCCTTAGAGGGAGACGAGGGGATAGAGGATTAGGGGTATGGTGAGGTAGGGACATTTTCTTTTTGTTGGTTCTTTCCTTTAAGAGTGACGGGGGATGGTCTGAGCGCAGTTTTGTTGGTTTATTCCTTTAACTAGGAATTTTAGTCTGATTTTCTAATGATCCTTCGGCATAGAGATTGCAACCATTGAAAATCATTGCATTGTTTTTTATTTTTTTATTATTTTTTGTTTATTTTACTTGTGGTCCTGGTCAAACCGGAATGGGAAGGGGCATCGGCAGAGTGTCGGTTCTGAGCCTGAGGAAGCATTGAGAAGAAGTGGTCGGGGGATCGGTTCTGGGGACTGGAGGGACAAAAGGGGGGGGCTAACGCAGTGGGCAAGATGGGCACCTCCCGTCGAAGATGGGGGGACACGTGGTGAGGTCGGTACCAGCGCCTCCCGTCCAGGCATGGGGACATGCTTCTACGAGGACTGGAGGTGTGGCGTGGTGGTTGCTGTATTGGCAAAATGTGACTTTTGGCAATACGGTGAGGAGACTGGCGTGGGCATGGAAGGGGGGCTGAGCGATGGACACTGGGACTCAATGTTATGGAAGAGACAATGTCATTTTTTTTTGGGAGGGATGTTCTATGTTTAGTTCTGACGGTCAACTTCTCCTTTCCCTGATGAGAGTCGCGGTTTCCGGCCGGAACTGTGGCTCATTTGGTAAGCGGTGGAGGTTGGGGGGATTTGTCTGTCAGGTTAGGATTATAAATTGGGGTATTTTTTTTTTTTTTTTTTTTTTTATGTTTTATTATTACTCTTGTTTTGAGCGGTTTTGTGTTTATTGTGAGAACGGTAGTCAGCCTTTGTTGGTCCGTTAGGGGTCCAGTGAATGAAGTAAGGTTTCTTGTTTAGTTAGACGTTCACATTTTCTTGGTTATATGATTTGGGTGGGACTAGGGATAGCCCCAAATGGGGGAATGTTGGGGAAAATGTGTATACGAGGGTGGAGGTAGGAAAGGGGTTAGTCTTGACTAGTTTAATATAGGTCAACTAGCAGGGCTCAAAGACACTAGGGCGACAGTCTGGCTGATGTTCTTAAAACAGCCTCAAGATAGCAGATGGACATTTCAGTACATCATATCGTGTGTTCTAATCTTGTGTCTTTTCTCTCTTACACACATACACAGCACACACACAGACACAGCACACACACACAGACACACACAGTTACACAGCACACACACAGACACACACAGTTACACAGCACACACACAGACACAGACACACACAGTCGCACAGACATACACACCGACACACACACACATTCCCTGTGTCACAATACACACATACAATACACACACGTCTGTACACAGACGCACACACACACAGACATACACACCGACACACACACACATTCCCTGTGTCACAATACACACATACAATACACACACGTCTGTACACAGACGCACACACACACAGACACACACACACATACACACACACACACACAAACACACACATCTCACTCTCTCTTCATGTTCTTAATGTTTTACATCATATCGTGTGTGGATATCATATCTTGCTTATCTCTCCTCATGTTCTCTCTCTCTCCGATGTTAAATCTACGTATCATCTTAATGTACGTCATGTCAGATCTGACATGATGTGATACGTCATCATATCTGTCATGGGGGCAGGACTGAGAGGGGATTTAGGGACAGGCAAAGGGTTCCAGGACAGAGTGTTTTTGTTCAAGCTGTGGCGATCCTCTTTGACCCATAGCTCTTGCTGTTAAAGAACTTCTTTTCTTAAATAAATTACCTATTTGTTACAATTGGAAATATCGTCTCCTGCTGTGTTAAACAACCTTTCCACAACACTAGCTCCAGATAGTTAGCTGCAATCCATGCTGTTCCTCATACTAGCTCCAGATAGTTAGCTACAATCCATGCTGTTCCTCAAACTAGCTCCAGATAGTTAGCTACAATCCATGCTGTTCCTCAAACTAGCTGCAGATAGTTAGCTACAATCTATGCTATTCCTCAAACTAGCTCAGGATAGTTAGCTACAATCCATGCTGTTCCTCACACTAGCTCCAGATAATTAGCTACAATCCATGCTGTTCCTCACACTAGCTCCAGATAGTTAGCTACAATCCATGCTGTTCCTCATACTAGCTCCAGATAGTTAGCTACAATCCATGCTGTTCCTCACACTAGCTCCAGATAGTTAGCTACAATCCATGCTGTTCCTCATACTAGCTCCAGATAGTTAGCTAGAATCCATGCTGTTCCTCATACTAGCTCCAGATAGTTAGCTGCAATTCATGCTGTTCCTCATACTAGCTCCAGATAGTTAGGTACAATCCATGCTGTTCCTCAAACTAGCTCAGGATAGTTAGCTACAATCCATGCTGTTCCTCACACTAGCTCCAGATAGTTAGCTACAATCCATGCTGTTCCTCATACTAGCTCCAGATAGTTAGCTACAATCCATGCTGTTCCTCACACTAGCTCCAGATAGTTAGCTACAATCCATGCTGTTCCTCATACTAGCTCCAGATAGTTAGCTACAATCCATGCTGTTCCTCAAACTAGCTCCAGATAGTTAGCTACAATCCATGCTGTTCCTCAAACTAGCTCCAGATAGTTAACTACAATCCATGCTGTTCCTCAAACTAGCTCCAGATAGTTAGCTGCAATCCATGCTGTTCCTCAAACTAGCTAAGGATAGTTAGCTACAATCCATGCTGTTCCTCATACTAGCTCCAGATAGTTAGGTACAATCCATGCTGTTCCTCAAACTAGCTCAGGATAGTTAGCTACAATCCATGCTGTTCCTCACACTAGCTCCAGATAGTTAGCTACAATCCATGCTGTTCCTCAAACTAGCTCCAGATAGTTAGCTGCAATCCATGCTGTTCCTCAAACTAGCTAAGAATAGTTAGCTACAATCCATGCTGTTCCTCAAACTAGCTCCAGATAGTTAGCTACAATCCATGCTGTTCCTCAAACTAGCTCCAGATAGTTAGGTACAATCCATGCTGTTCCTCAAACTAGCTCAGGATAGTTAGCTACACTCCATGCTGTTCCTCACACTAGCTCCAGATAGTTAGCTACAATTCATGCTGTTCCTCAAACTAGCTCCAGATAGTTAGCTACAATCCATGCTGTTCCTCATACTAGCTCCAGATAGTTAGCTACAATCCATGCTGTTCCTCATACTAGCTCCAGATAGTTAGCTAGAATCCATGCTGTTCCTCATACTAGCTCCAGATAGTTAGCTACAATCCATGCTGTTCCTCATACTAGCTCCAGATAGTTAGCTACAATCCATGCTGTTCCTCATACTAGCTCCAGATAGTTAGCTACAATCCATGCTGTTCCTCAAACTAGCTCCAGATAGTTAGCTACAATCCATGCTGTTCCTCAAACTAGCTCAGGATAGTTAGCTACAATCCATGCTGTTCCTCATACTAGCTCCAGATAGTTAGCTGCAATCCATGCTGTTCCTCATACTAGCTCCAGATAGTTAGCTACAATCCATGCTGTTCCTCAAACTAGCTCCAGATAGTTAGCTACAATCCATGCTGTTCCTCAAACTAGCTGCAGATAGTTAGCTACAATCCATGCTATTCCTCAAACTAGCTCAGGATAGTTAGCTACAATCCATGCTGTTCCTCACACTAGCTCCAGATAATTAGCTACAATCCATGCTGTTCCTCACACTAGCTCCAGATAGTTAGCTACAATCCATGCTGTTCCTCATACTAGCTCCAGATAGTTAGCTACAATCCATGCTGTTCCTCACACTAGCTCCAGATAGTTAGCTACAATCCATGCTGTTCCTCATACTAGCTCCAGATAGTTAGCTACAATCCATGCTGTTCCTCATACTAGCTCCAGATAGATAGCTGCAATTCATGCTGTTCCTCATACTAGCTCCAGATAGTTAGGTACAATCCATGCTGTTCCTCAAACTAGCTCAGGATAGTTAGCTACAATCCATGCTGTTCCTCACACTAGCTCCAGATAGTTAGCTACAATCCATGCTGTTCCTCATACTAGCTCCAGATAGTTAGCTACAATCCATGCTGTTCCTCACACTAGCTCCAGATAGTTAGCTACAATCCATGCTGTTCCTCATACTAGCTCCAGATAGTTAGCTACAGTCCATGCTGTTCCTCATACTAGCTCCAGATAGTTAGCTACAATCCATGCTGTTCCTCAAACTAGCTCCAGATAGTTAGCTACAATCCATGCTGTTCCTCAAACTAGCTCCAGATAGTTAGCTACAATCCATGCTGTTCCTCAAACTAGCTCCAGATAGTTAACTACAATCCATGCTGTTCCTCAAACTAGCTCCAGATAGTTAGCTGCAATCCATGCTGTTCCTCAAACTAGCTAAGGATAGTTAGCTACAATCCATGCTGTTCCTCATACTAGCTCCAGATAGTTAGGTACAATCCATGCTGTTCCTCATACTAGCTCCAGATAGTTAGCTACAATCCATGCTGTTCCTCAAACTAGCTCCAGATAGTTAGCTACAATCCATGCTGTTCCTCAAACTAGCTCAGGATAGTTAGCTACAATCCATGCTGTTCCTCATACTAGCTCCAGATAGTTAGCTGCAATCCATGCTGTTCCTCATACTAGCTCCAGATAGTTAGCTACAATCCATGCTGTTCCTCAAACTAGCTCCAGATAGTTAGCTACAATCCATGCTGTTCCTCAAACTAGCTGCAGATAGTTAGCTACAATCCATGCTATTCCTCAAACTAGCTCAGGATAGTTAGCTACAAATGAATGAATGAATGAATGAATGAATGAATGAATGAATGAATGAATGAATGAAAACTTTATTAACAGATTGCAGAATGGGTACAGTGCAGTACAGCTCAATACATACAATTGTTAAGGGGATGCAGACCAGAGAAAGACTTTCGTCTTGTTTCCAC
The DNA here is from genome assembly GCF_963971535.1 of Notolepis coatsorum. Classification (NCBI taxonomy): domain Eukaryota; kingdom Metazoa; phylum Chordata; class Actinopteri; order Aulopiformes; family Paralepididae; genus Notolepis; species Notolepis coatsorum. The sequence continues at coordinate 1,294,644 of NW_028173062.1, forward strand.
CAGGGTCCCCCATTTCCAATTCATCGTAACATATATGACATACATGACATACAGATAGACAGTACTGCTACATCTATACATTTATGACATACCAGATTTGCAATTACAGTACTGTATTTGTGATACAAAAAGAGTCCAGAAAGAAAAGAGTATATACATTAGGCGTAGAAACTGTACATTGGATTGGGTAGGTGGGGGTGGGACTGTACATTGGAGGTGGTTGGGGGGGGGGGGGGTAGGAGTGGGGGGGGGGGGGGGTGTTGGCGGGGGTTGTGTTCGGACATTTACAGGGGCCAGTTTCGAGTTGCAGTCTCCCTTAGGTGTTTTTTGAGAGTGTTTTTGAAAGTGGGTAGTGATTCACATTCCTTTACAGCTTTGGGTAGGGCGTTCCACATTGATGTGGCATAATTGCGAAACGTGTTTAGTCCCTTGTTTGAGCCGAATCTGGGTTTAACATGATTTGTGGAGCTCCCTCTGGTGTTGTGATCGTGGTATTCACTGACCTTTGGGAAGTATTTAGTCATGTACATGGGTACCTTGGTCGTGTAGTGTATCTTGTAGACCAGGCCCATTGCAAGTTGCTGTACTCTGTCGTCTACTCTAAGCCATCCTAGGTTGTCAAAGTGGGCAGGGGTGAGGTGGGTTCTAGGAGTAAGGTCAAGCAGTAGTCTGACCAGTTTGTTTTGAGATGTTTGTAATTTTGTTTTTAGCGCCTTTGAGGTGCTTTGGTACCATGAGGTGCAAGCATAGTCGTAGTACCCTTGAATGAGTGCTCCTGCTAGAGTCCTCAGGGTATTCTTGTTTACCAGTGAGGAGATCCGGTACAAGAAACGAGTTCGTTGGTTGACTTTTTTTATTACATTGGATGCCATTTTGTCACAGGAAAGATTTGCCTCTAGGATGGAACCCAGGTAGGTAATATCTTCTTTCCTTGTGACAATATTGTCACCCACTGTAACTGAGAAGCCGTCGGTCTTGCTGAGTTTGTTATTTGAACCGAAGAGAATGGACTCTGTTTTGCCCATGTGTAATGATAGTTTGTTATCAGCGAGCCATATGCAGATTTTGCTTAGTTCTGAGCTGAGGGTTTTTTCAACCTGTAATTTGTTCTTGTCAGAGACCAATCCATGCTGTTCCTCACACTAGCTCCAGATAATTAGCTACAATCCATGCTGTTCCTCACACTAGCTCCAGATAGTTAGCTACAATCCATGCTGTTCCTCATACTAGCTCCAGATAGTTAGCTACAATCCATGCTGTTCCTCACACTAGCTCCAGATAGTTAGCTACAATCCATGCTGTTCCTCATACTAGCTCCAGATAGTTAGCTACAATCCATGCTGTTCCTCATACTAGCTCCAGATAGTTAGCTGCAATTCATGCTGTTCCTCATACTAGCTCCAGATAGTTAGGTACAATCCATGCTGTTCCTCAAACTAGCTCAGGATAGTTAGCTACAATCCATGCTGTTCCTCACACTAGCTCCAGATAGTTAGCTACAATCCATGCTGTTCCTCATACTAGCTCCAGATAGTTAGCTACAATCCATGCTGTTCCTCACACTAGCTCCAGATAGTTAGCTACAATCCATGCTGTTCCTCATACTAGCTCCAGATAGTTAGCTACAGTCCATGCTGTTCCTCATACTAGCTCCAGATAGTTAGCTACAATCCATGCTGTTCCTCAAACTAGCTCCAGATAGTTAGCTACAATCCATGCTGTTCCTCAAACTAGCTCCAGATAGTTAGCTACAATCCATGCTGTTCCTCAAACTAGCTCCAGATAGTTAACTACAATCCATGCTGTTCCTCAAACTAGCTCCAGATAGTTAGCTGCAATCCATGCTGTTCCTCAAACTAGCTAAGGATAGTTAGCTACAATCCATGCTGTTCCTCATACTAGCTCCAGATAGTTAGGTACAATCCATGCTGTTCCTCAAACTAGCTCAGGATAGTTAGCTACAATCCATGCTGTTCCTCACACTAGCTCCAGATAGTTAGCTACAATCCATGCTGTTCCTCATACTAGCTCCAGATAGTTAGCTACAATCCATGCTGTTCCTCACACTAGCTCCAGATAGTTAGCTACAATCCATGCTGTTCCTCATACTAGCTCCAGATAGTTAGCTACAATCCATGCTGTTCCTCAAACTAGCTCCAGATAGTTAGCTACAATCCATGCTGTTCCTCAAACTAGCTCCAGATAGTTAGCTGCAATCCATGCTGTTCCTCATACTACTCGAGATAGTTAGCTACAATCCATGCTGTTCCTCACACTAGCTCCAGATAGTTAGCTACAATCCATGCTGTTCCTCACACTAGCTCCAGATAGTTAGCTACAATCCATGCTGTTCCTCATACTAGCTCCAGATAGTTAGCTGCAATCCATGCTGTTCCTCATACTAGCTCCAGATAGTTAGCTACAATCCATGCTGTTCCTCAAACTAGCTCCAGATAGTTAGCTACAATCCATGCTGTTCCTCATACTAGCTCCAGATAGTTAGCTACAATCCATGCTGTTCCTCATACTAGCTCCAGATAGTTAGCTACATTGCATGCTGTTCCTCAAACTAGCTCAGGATAGTTAGCTACAATCCATGCTGTTCCTCACACTAGCTCCAGATAGTTAGCTACAATCCATGCTGTTCCTCATACTAGCTCCAGATAGTTAGCTACAATCCATGCTGTTCCTCAAACTAGCTCCAGATAGTTAGCTACAATCCATGCTGTTCCTCAAACTAGCTCCAGATAGTTAGCTGCAATCCATGCTGTTCCTCATACTACTCCAGATAGTTAGCTACAATCCATGCTGTTCCTCATACTAGCTCCAGATAGTTAGCTGCAATCCATGCTGTTCCTCAAACTAGCTCCAGATAGTTAGCTACAAACCATGCTGTTCCTCATACTACTCCAGATAGTTAGCTACAATCCATGCTGTTCCTCATACTAGCTCCAGATAGTTAGCTGCAATCCATGCTGTTCCTCAAACTAGCTCCAGATAGTTAGCTACAAACCATGCTGTTCCTCATACTAGCTCCAGATAGTTAGCTACAATCCAGCTGTTCCTCAAAGTGGCTCCAGATAGTTAGCTACAATCCATGCTGTTCCTCAAACTAGCTCAGGATAGTTAGCTACAATCCATGCTGTTCCTCATACTAGCTCCAGATAGTTAGCTGCAATCCATGCTGTTCCTCATACTAGCTCCAGATAGTTAGCTACAATTCATGCTGTTCCTCAAACTAGCTCCAGATAGTTAGCTACAATCCATGCTGTTCCTCATACTAGCTCCAGATAGTTAGCTACAATCCATGCTGTTCCTCATACTAGCTCCAGATAGTTAGCTACAATCCATGCTGTTCCTCAAACTAGCTCAGGATAGTTAGCTACAATCCATGCTGTTCCTCACACTAGCTCCAGATAGTTAGCTACAATCCATGCTGTTCCTCATACTAGCTCCAGATAGTTAGCTACAATCCATGCTGTTCCTCAAACTAGCTCCAGATAGTTAGCTACAATCCATGCTGTTCCTCAAACTAGCTCCAGATAGTTAGCTGCAATCCATGCTGTTCCTCATACTACTCCAGATAGTTAGCTGCAATCCATGCTGTTCCTCATACTAGCTCCAGATAGTTAGCTACAATCCATGCTGTTCCTCAAACTAGCTCGAGATAGTTAGCTACAATCCACGCTGTTCCTCAAACTAGCTCAGGATAGTTAGCTACAATCCATGCTGTTCCTCATACTAGCTCCAGATAGTTAGCTGCAATCCATGCTGTTCCTCATACTAGCTCCAGATAGTTAGCTACAATCCATGCTGTTCCTCAAACTAGCTCCAGATAGTTAGCTACAATCCATGCTGTTCCTCAAACTAGCTCAGGATAGTTAGCTACAATCCATGCTGTTCCTCATGCTAGCTCCAGATAGTTAGCTACAATCCATGCTGTTCCTCACACTAGCTCCAGATAGTTAGCTACAATCCATGCTGTTCCTCATACTAGCTCCAGATAGTTAGCTACAATCCATGCTGTTCCTCACACTAGCTCCAGATAGTTAGCTACAATCCATGCTGTTCCTCATACTAGCTCCAGATAGTTAGCTACAATCCATGCTGTTCCTCATACTAGCTCCAGATAGTTAGCTACAATCCATGCTGTTCCTCATACTAGCTCCAGATAGTTAACTACAATCCATGCTGTTCCTCAAACTAGCTCCAGATAGTTAGCTGCAATCCATGCTGTTCCTCAAACTAGCTAAGGATAGTTAGCTACAATCCATGCTGTTCCTCAAACTAGCTCCAGATAGTTAGCTACAATCCATGCTGTTCCTCAAACTAGCTCCAGATAGTTAGGTACAATCCATGCTGTTCCTCAAACTATCTCAGGATAGTTAGCTACACTCCATGCTGTTCCTCACACTAGCTCCAGATAGTTAGCTACAATCCATGCTGTTCCTCAAACTAGCTAAGGATAGTTAGCTACAATCCATGCTGTTCCTCAAACTAGCTCCAGATAGTTAGCTACAATCCATGCTGTTCCTCAAACTAGCTCCAGATAGTTAGCTACAATCCATGCCTTTCCTCAAACTAGCTCAGGATAGTTAGCTACACTCCATGCTGTTCCTCACACTAGCTCCAGATAGTTAGCTACAATCCATGCTGTTCCTCAAACTAGCTCCAGATAGTTAGCTACAATCCATGCTGTTCCTCATGCTAGCTCCAGATAGTTAGCTACAATCCATGCTGTTCTTCATACTAGCTCCAGATAGATAGTTAGCTACAATCCATGCTGTTCCTCATGCTAGCTCCAGATAGTTAGATACAATCCATGCTGTTCCTCATGCTAGCTCCAGATAGTTAGCTACAATCCATGCTGTTCCTCACATTAGCTCCAGATAGTTAGCTACAATCCATGCTGTTCCTCAAAATAGCTCCAGATAGTTAGCTACAATCCATGCTGTTCCTCAAACTAGCTCAGGATAGTTAGCTACACTCCATGCTGTTCCTCACACTAGCTCCAGATAGTTAGCTACAATCCATGCTGTTCCTCATGCTAGCTCCAGATAGTTAGCTACAATCCATGCTGTTCTTCATACTAGCTCCAGATAGTTAGCTACAATCCATGATGTTCCTCATGCTAGCTCCAGATAGTTAGCTACAATCCATGCTGTTCCTCATGCTAGCTCCAGATAGTTAGCTACAATCCATGCTTTATCCTCATGCTAGCTCCAGATAGTTAGCTACAATCCATGCTGTTCCTCAAACTAGCTCAGGATAGTTAGCTACAATCCATGCTGTTCCTCATACTAGCTCCAGATAGTTAGCTGCAATCCATGCTGTTCCTCAAACTAGCTCCAGATAGTTAGCTACAATCCATGCTGTTCCTCATACTAGCTCCAGATAGTTAGCTACAATCCATGCTGTTCCTCATACTAGCTCCAGATAGTTAGCTAGAATCCATGCTGTTCCTCATACTAGCTCCAGATAGTTAGCTACAATCCATGCTGTTCCTCATACTAGCTCCAGATAGTTAGCTACAATCCATGCTGTTCCTCATACTAGCTCCAGATAGTTAGCTACAATCCATGCTGTTCCTCAAACTAGCTCCAGATAGTTAGCTACAATCCATGCTGTTCCTCAAACTAGCTCAGGATAGTTAGCTACAATCCATGCTGTTCCTCATACTAGCTCCAGATAGTTAGCTGCAATCCATGCTGTTCCTCATACTAGCTCCAGATAGTTAGCTACAATCCATGCTGTTCCTCAAACTAGCTCCAGATAGTTAGCTACAATCCATGCTGTTCCTCAAACTAGCTGCAGATAGTTAGCTACAATCCATGCTATTCCTCAAACTAGCTCAGGATAGTTAGCTACAATCCATGCTGTTCCTCACACTAGCTCCAGATAATTAGCTACAATCCATGCTGTTCCTCACACTAGCTCCAGATAGTTAGCTACAATCCATGCTGTTCCTCATACTAGCTCCAGATAGTTAGCTACAATCCATGCTGTTCCTCACACTAGCTCCAGATAGTTAGCTACAATCCATGCTGTTCCTCATACTAGCTCCAGATAGTTAGCTAGAATCCATGCTGTTCCTCATACTAGCTCCAGATAGTTAGCTGCAATTCATGCTGTTCCTCATACTAGCTCCAGATAGTTAGGTACAATCCATGCTGTTCCTCAAACTAGCTCAGGATAGTTAGCTACAATCCATGCTGTTCCTCACACTAGCTCCAGATAGTTAGCTACAATCCATGCTGTTCCTCATACTAGCTCCAGATAGTTAGCTACAATCCATGCTGTTCCTCACACTAGCTCCAGATAGTTAGCTACAATCCATGCTGTTCCTCATACTAGCTCCAGATAGTTAGCTACAATCCATGCTGTTCCTCAAACTAGCTCCAGATAGTTAGCTACAATCCATGCTGTTCCTCAAACTAGCTCCAGATAGTTAACTACAATCCATGCTGTTCCTCAAACTAGCTCCAGATAGTTAGCTGCAATCCATGCTGTTCCTCAAACTAGCTAAGGATAGTTAGCTACAATCCATGCTGTTCCTCATACTAGCTCCAGATAGTTAGGTACAATCCATGCTGTTCCTCAAACTAGCTCAGGATAGTTAGCTACAATCCATGCTGTTCCTCACACTAGCTCCAGATAGTTAGCTACAATCCATGCTGTTCCTCATACTAGCTCCAGATAGTTAGCTACAATCCATGCTGTTCCTCACACTAGCTCCAGATAGTTAGCTACAATCCATGCTGTTCCTCATACTAGCTCCAGATAGTTAGCTACAATCCATGCTGTTCCTCAAACTAGCTCCAGATAGTTAGCTACAATCCATGCTGTTCCTCAAACTAGCTCCAGATAGTTAGCTGCAATCCATGCTGTTCCTCATACTACTCGAGATAGTTAGCTACAATCCATGCTGTTCCTCACACTAGCTCCAGATAGTTAGCTACAATCCATGCTGTTCCTCACACTAGCTCCAGATAGTTAGCTACAATCCATGCTGTTCCTCATACTAGCTCCAGATAGTTAGCTACAATCCATGCTGTTCCTCATACTAGCTCCAGATAGTTAGCTACATTCCATGCTGTTCCTCAAACTAGCTCAGGATAGTTAGCTACAATCCATGCTGTTCCTCACACTAGCTCCAGATAGTTAGCTACAATCCATGCTGTTCCTCATACTAGCTCCAGATAGTTAGCTACAATCCATGCTGTTCCTCAAACTAGCTCCAGATAGTTAGCTACAATCCATGCTGTTCCTCAAACTAGCTCCAGATAGTTAGCTGCAATCCATGCTGTTCCTCATACTACTCCAGATAGTTAGCTACAATCCATGCTGTTCCTCATACTAGCTCCAGATAGTTAGCTACAATCCATGCTGTTCCTCAAAGTGGCTCCAGATAGTTAGCTACAATCCATGCTGTTCCTCAAACTAGCTCAGGATAGTTAGCTACAATCCATGCTGTTCCTCATACTAGCTCCAGATAGTTAGCTGCAATCCATGCTGTTCCTCATACTAGCTCCAGATAGTTAGCTACAATCCATGCTGTTCCTCAAACTAGCTCCAGATAGTTAGCTACAATCCATGCTGTTCCTCATACTAGCTCCAGATAGTTAGCTACAATCCATGCTGTTCCTCATACTAGCTCCAGATAGTTAGCTACAATCCATGCTGTTCCTCAAACTAGCTCAGGATAGTTAGCTACAATCCATGCTGTTCCTCACACTAGCTCCAGATAGTTAGCTACAATCCATGCTGTTCCTCATACTAGCTCCAGATAGTTAGCTACAATCCATGCTGTTCCTCAAACTAGCTCCAGATAGTTAGCTACAATCCATGCTGTTCCTCAAACTAGCTCCAGATAGTTAGCTGCAATCCATGCTGTTCCTCATACTACTCCAGATAGTTAGCTGCAATCCATGCTGTTCCTCATACTAGCTCCAGATAGTTAGCTACAATCCATGCTGTTCCTCAAACTAGCTCCAGATAGTTAGCTACAATCCACGCTGTTCCTCAAACTAGCTCAGGATAGTTAGCTACAATCCATGCTGTTCCTCATACTAGCTCCAGATAGTTAGCTGCAATCCATGCTGTTCCTCATACTAGCTCCAGATAGTTAGCTACAATCCATGCTGTTCCTCATACTAGCTCCAGATAGTTAGCTACAATCCATGCTGTTCCTCACACTAGCTCCAGATAGTTAGCTACAATCCATGCTGTTCCTCATACTAGCTCCAGATAGTTAGCTGCAATCCATGCTGTTCCTCAAACTAGCTAAGAATAGTTAGCTACAATCCATGCTGTTCCTCAAACTAGCTCCAGATAGTTAGCTACAATCCATGCTGTTCCTCAAACTAGCTCCAGATAGTTAGGTACAATCCATGCTGTTCCTCAAACTAACTCAGGATAGTTAGCTACACTCCATGCTGTTCCTCACACTAGCTCCAGATAGTTAGCTACAATTCATGCTGTTCCTCAAACTAGCTCCAGATAGTTAGCTACAATCCATGCTGTTCCTCATACTAGCTCCAGATAGTTAGCTACAATCCATGCTGTTCCTCATACTAGCTCCAGATAGTTAGCTAGAATCCATGCTGTTCCTCATACTAGCTCCAGATAGTTAGCTACAATCCATGCTGTTCCTCATACTAGCTCCAGATAGTTAGCTACAATCCATGCTGTTCCTCATACTAGCTCCAGATAGTTAGCTACAATCCATGCTGTTCCTCAAACTAGCTCCAGATAGTTAGCTACAATCCATGCTGTTCCTCAAACTAGCTCAGGATAGTTAGCTACAATCCATGCTGTTCCTCATACTAGCTCCAGATAGTTAGCTGCAATCCATGCTGTTCCTCATACTAGCTCCAGATAGTTAGCTACAATCCATGCTGTTCCTCAAACTAGCTCCAGATAGTTAGCTACAATCCATGCTGTTCCTCAAACTAGCTGCAGATAGTTAGCTACAATCCATGCTATTCCTCAAACTAGCTCAGGATAGTTAGCTACAATACATGCTGTTCCTCACACTAGCTCCAGATAATTAGCTACAATCCATGCTGTTCCTCACACTAGCTCCAGATAGTTAGCTACAATCCATGCTGTTCCTCATACTAGCTCCAGATAGTTAGCTACAATCCATGCTGTTCCTCACACTAGCTCCAGATAGTTAGCTACAATCCATGCTGTTCCTCATACTAGCTCCAGATAGTTAGCTACAATCCATGCTGTTCCTCATACTAGCTCCAGATAGTTAGCTGCAATTCATGCTGTTCCTCATACTAGCTCCAGATAGTTAGGTACAATCCATGCTGTTCCTCAAACTAGCTCAGGATAGTTAGCTACAATCCATGCTGTTCCTCACACTAGCTCCAGATAGTTAGCTACAATCCATGCTGTTCCTCATACTAGCTCCAGATAGTTAGCTACAATCCATGCTGTTCCTCACACTAGCTCCAGATAGTTAGCTACAATCCATGCTGTTCCTCATACTAGCTCCAGATAGTTAGCTACAGTCCATGCTGTTCCTCATACTAGCTCCAGATAGTTAGCTACAATCCATGCTGTTCCTCAAACTAGCTCCAGATAGTTAGCTACAATCCATGCTGTTCCTCAAACTAGCTCCAGATAGTTAGCTACAATCCATGCTGTTCCTCAAACTAGCTCCAGATAGTTAACTACAATCCATGCTGTTCCTCAAACTAGCTCCAGATAGTTAGCTGCAATCCATGCTGTTCCTCAAACTAGCTAAGGATAGTTAGCTACAATCCATGCTGTTCCTCATACTAGCTCCAGATAGTTAGGTACAATCCATGCTGTTCCTCAAACTAGCTCAGGATAGTTAGCTACAATCCATGCTGTTCCTCACACTAGCTCCAGATAGTTAGCTACAATCCATGCTGTTCCTCATACTAGCTCCAGATAGTTAGCTACAATCCATGCTGTTCCTCACACTAGCTCCAGATAGTTAGCTACAATCCATGCTGTTCCTCATACTAGCTCCAGATAGTTAGCTACAATCCATGCTGTTCCTCAAACTAGCTCCAGATAGTTAGCTACAATCCATGCTGTTCCTCAAACTAGCTCCAGATAGTTAGCTGCAATCCATGCTGTTCCTCATACTACTCGAGATAGTTAGCTACAATCCATGCTGTTCCTCACACTAGCTCCAGATAGTTAGCTACAATCCATGCTGTTCCTCACACTAGCTCCAGATAGTTAGCTACAATCCATGCTGTTCCTCATACTAGCTCCAGATAGTTAGCTGCAATCCATGCTGTTCCTCATACTAGCTCCAGATAGTTAGCTACAATCCATGCTGTTCCTCAAACTAGCTCCAGATAGTTAGCTACAATCCATGCTGTTCCTCATACTAGCTCCAGATAGTTAGCTACAATCCATGCTGTTCCTCATACTAGCTCCAGATAGTTAGCTACATTGCATGCTGTTCCTCAAACTAGCTCAGGATAGTTAGCTACAATCCATGCTGTTCCTCACACTAGCTCCAGATAGTTAGCTACAATCCATGCTGTTCCTCATACTAGCTCCAGATAGTTAGCTACAATCCATGCTGTTCCTCAAACTAGCTCCAGATAGTTAGCTACAATCCATGCTGTTCCTCAAACTAGCTCCAGATAGTTAGCTGCAATCCATGCTGTTCCTCATACTACTCCAGATAGTTAGCTACAATCCATGCTGTTCCTCATACTAGCTCCAGATAGTTAGCTGCAATCCATGCTGTTCCTCAAACTAGCTCCAGATAGTTAGCTACAAACCATGCTGTTCCTCATACTACTCCAGATAGTTAGCTACAATCCATGCTGTTCCTCATACTAGCTCCAGATAGTTAGCTGCAATCCATGCTGTTCCTCAAACTAGCTCCAGATAGTTAGCTACAAACCATGCTGTTCCTCATACTAGCTCCAGATAGTTAGCTACAATCCATGCTGTTCCTCAAAGTGGCTCCAGATAGTTAGCTACAATCCATGCTGTTCCTCAAACTAGCTCAGGATAGTTAGCTACAATCCATGCTGTTCCTCATACTAGCTCCAGATAGTTAGCTACAATCCATGCTGTTCCTCATACTAGCTCCATATAGTTAGCTACAATCCATGCTGTTCCTCAAACTAGCTCCAGATAGTTAGCTACAATCCATGCTGTTCCTCATACTAGCTCCAGATAGTTAGCTACAATCCATGCTGTTCCTCATACTAGCTCCAGATAGTTAGCTACAATCCATGCTGTTCCTCAAACTAGCTCAGGATAGTTAGCTACAATCCATGCTGTTCCTCACACTAGCTCCAGATAGTTAGCTACAATCCATGCTGTTCCTCATACTAGCTCCAGATAGTTAGCTACAATCCATGCTGTTCCTCAAACTAGCTCCAGATAGTTAGCTACAATCCATGCTGTTCCTCAAACTAGCTCCAGATAGTTAGCTGCAATCCATGCTGTTCCTCATACTACTCCAGATAGTTAGCTGCAATCCATGCTGTTCCTCATACTAGCTCCAGATAGTTAGCTACAATCCATGCTGTTCCTCAAACTAGCTCCAGATAGTTAGCTACAATCCACACTGTTCCTCAAACTAGCTCAGGATAGTTAGCTACAATCCATGCTGTTCCTCATACTAGCTCCAGATAGTTAGCTGCAATCCATGCTGTTCCTCATACTAGCTCCAGATAGTTAGCTACAATCCATGCTGTTCCTCAAACTAGCTCCAGATAGTTAGCTACAATCCATGCTGTTCCTCAAACTAGCTCAGGATAGTTAGCTACAATCCATGCTGTTCCTCACGCTAGCTCCAGATAGTTAGCTACAATCCATGCTGTTCCTCACACTAGCTCCAGATAGTTAGCTACAATCCATGCTGTTCCTCATACTAGCTCCAGATAGTTAGCTACAATCCATGCTGTTCCTCACACTAGCTCCAGATAGTTAGCTACAATCCATGCTGTTCCTCATACTAGCTCCAGATAGTTAGCTACAATCCATGCTGTTCCTCATACTAGCTCCAGATAGTTAGCTACAATCCATGCTGTTCCTCATACTAGCTCCAGATAGTTAGCTGCAATCCATGCTGTTCCTCAAACTAGCTAAGGATAGTTAGCTACAATCCATGCTGTTCCTCAAACTAGCTCCAGATAGTTAGCTACAATCCATGCTGTTCCTCAAACTAGCTCCAGATAGTTAGGTACAATCCATGCTGTTCCTCAAACTATCTCAGGATAGTTAGCTACACTCCATGCTGTTCCTCACACTAGCTCCAGATAGTTAGCTACAATTCATGCTGTTCCTCAAACTAGCTCCAGATAGTTAGCTACAATCCATGCTGTTCTTCATACTAGCTCCAGATAGATAGTTAGCTACAATCCATGCTGTTCCTCATGCTAGCTCCAGATAGTTAGATACAATCCATGCTGTTCCTCATACTAGCTCCAGATAGTTAGCTACAATCCATGCTGTTCCTCACACTAGCTCCAGATAGTTAGCTACAATCCATGCTGTTCCTCATACTAGCTCCAGATAGTTAGCTACAATCCATGCTAGTGGGTCCCTCTCTTGAAGACAGCTAGTGGGTCCCTCTCTTGAAGACAGCTAGTGGGTCCCTCTCTTGAAGACAGCTAGTGGGTCCCTCTCTTGAAGACAGCTAGTGGGTCCATCTCTTGAAGACAGCTAGTGGGTCCCTCTCTTGAAGACAGCTAGTGGGTCCCTCTCTTGAAGACAGCTAGTGGGTCCCTCTCTTGAAGACAGCTAGTGGGTCCCTCTCTTGAAGACAGCTAGTGGGTCCCTCTCTTGAAGACAGCTAGTGGGTCCCTCTCTTGAAGACAGCTAGTGGGTCTCTCTCTTGAAGACAGCTAGTGGGTCCCTCTCTTGAAGACAGCTAGTGGGTCCCTCTCTTGAAGACAGCTAGTGGGTCCCTCTCTTGAAGACAGCTAGTGGGTCCCTCTCTTGAAGACAGCTAGTGGGTCCCTCTCTTGAAGACAGCTAGTGGGTCCCTCTCTTGAAGACAGCTAGTGGGTCCCTCTCTTGAAGACAGCTAGTGGGTCTCGGGCGCTGAAGGGAGGAGAGGGTCGGGGGGGGATGATGAGCCTCAGCGCTCATCTCATCCATCACCACCACTTATGCGCCATAGGATCCTGCTCTTTAGCTAAGGGGGGGAAATTAAGTTATAGACCCACATCTGCTGGTACCTGCTGCCTCGTTAGGCGGCCCCTCCTGCCCAGGCAGCTACAGCGCTGCGCTGCGAGCTCCTCCTGCTGTGAGTCGGGGAAGGAGGAGTGTGTGTGTGTGGGGGGGGGGGGGGTGATCGAGATTAGGAGGTAATTTTAAATCCAGGGGCCGCCAAGCAAGAGCACCACTGGCAGCGTGAACCCTGCTTCCACAGCCACCACTCCCCCCGCCCCCCCCGCCCCCCCCCCCCCCGCTGCCAATTACACTGATTGGATGTGATTGGTTCTGAGAGTGTGTGTGTGTGTGTGTGTGTGTCTGTGTGTTGTTTTGTTTCATTTGTTTTCTTTGAATTTGTGGAGGAGGAGGTGTGCGGGAAGAAGGGGGGCTTTTACTTACGCTGTTGCTCATGTATCATTTGATATTATATACAGTTTACCATCTCCTCACCGAGCAGTGTTATAATACAGTACACACTCTATAGTGTTATATACAGTATACACTATGTAGTGTTATATACAGTATACACTCTGTAGTGTTATATACACTATACACTCTGTAGTGTTATATACAGTATACACTCTGTAGTGTTATATACAGTACACACTCTGTAGTGTTATATACAGTACACACTCTGTAGTGTTATATACAGTATACACTCTGTAGTGTTATATACAGTATACACTCTGTAGTGTTATATACATTATACACTCTGTAGTGTTATATACAGTATACACTCTGTAGTGTTATATACAGTATACACTCTGTAGTGTTATATACAGTACACACTCTGTAGTGTTATATACAGTACACACTCTGTAGTGTTATATACAGTATACACTCTGTAGTGTTATATACAGTATACACTCTGTAGTGTTATATACAGTACACACTCTGTAGTGTTATATACAGTATACACTCTGTAGTGTTATATACAGTATACACTCTGTAGTGTTATATACAGTATACACTCTGTAGTGTTATATACAGTACACACTATGTAGTGCTATATACAGTATACACTCTGTAGTGTTATATACAGTACACACTCTGTAGTGTTATATACAGTATACACTCTGTAGTGTTATATACAGTACACACTCTGTAGTGTTATATACAGTACACACTCTGTAGTGTTATATACAGTATACACTCTGTAGTGTTATATACAGTACACACTCTGTAGTGTTATATACAGTACACACTCTGTAGTGTTATATACAGTACACACTCTGTAGTGTTATATACAGTACACACTCTGTAGTGTTATATACAGTACACACTCTGTAGTGTTATATACAGTATACACTCTGTAGTGTTATATACAGTACACACTCTGTAGTGTTATATACAGTATACACTCTGTAGTGTTATATACAGTACACACTCTGTAGTGTTATATACAGTATACACTCTGTAGTGTTATATACAGTATACACTCTGTAGTGTTATATACAGTATACACTCTGTAGTGTTATATACAGTATACACTATGTAGTGTTATATACAGTATACACTCTGTAGTGTTATATACAGTACACACTCTGTAGTGTTATATACAGTATACACTCTGTAGTGTTATATACAGTACACACTCTGTAGTGTTATATACAGTACACACTCTGTAGTGTTATATACAGTATACACTCTGTAGTGTTATATACAGTACACACTCTGTAGTGTTATATACAGTATACACTCTGTAGTGTTATATACAGTACACACTCTGTAGTGTTATATACAGTATACACTCTGTAGTGTTATATACAGTATACACTCTGTAGTGTTATATACAGTATACACTCTGTAGTGTTATATACAGTTCACACTCTGTAGTGTTATATACAGTATACACTCTGTAGTGTTATATACAGTACACACTCTGTAGTGTTATATACAGTACACACTCTGTAGTGTTATATACAGTACACACTCTGTAGTGTTATATACAGTACACACTCTGTAGTGTTATATACAGTATACACTCTGTAGTGTTATATACAGTATACACTCTGTAGTGTTATATACAGTACACACTCTGTAGTGTTATATACAGTACACACTCTGTAGTGTTATATACAGTACACACTCTGTAGTGTTATATACAGTATACAGTATACACTCTGTAGTGTTATATACAGTACACACTCTGTAGTGTTATATACAGTATACAGTATACACTATGTAGTGTTATATACAGTACACACTCTGTAGTGTTATATACAGTACACACTCTGTAGTGTTATATACAGTACACACTCTGTAGTGTTATATACAGTACACACTCTGTAGTGTTATATACAGTACACACTCTGTAGTGTTATATACAGTATACACTCTGTAGTGGTATATACATTACACACTCTGTAGTGTTATATACAGTATACACTCTGTAGTGTTATATACAGTATACACTATGTAGTGTTATATACAGTACACACTCTGTAGTGTTATATACAGTACACACTCTGTAGTGTTATATACAGTACACACTCTGTAGTGTTATATACAGTACACACTATGTAGTGTTATATACAGTACACACTCTGTAGTGTTATATACAGTACACACTCTGTAGTGTTATATACAGTACACACTCTGTAGTGTTATATACAGTATACACTATGTAGTGTTATATACAGTATACACTCTGTAGTGTTATATACAGTACACACTCTGTAGTGTTATATACAGTACACACTATGTAGTGTTATATACAGTACACAATCTGTAGTGTTATATACAGTACACACTCTGTAGTGTTATATACAGTATACACTCTGTAGTGTTATATACAGTATACACTCTGTAGTGTTATATACAGTACACACTATGTAGTGTTATATACAGTACACACTCTGTAGTCTTATATACAGTACACACTATGTAGTGTTATATACAGTACACACTCTGTAGTGTTATATACAGTACACCCTCTGTAGTGTTATATACAGTACACACTATGTAGTGTTATATACAGTACACACTCTGTAGTGTTATATACAGTACACACTCTGTAGTGTTATATACAGTACACACTCTGTAGTGTTATATACAGTACACACTCTGTAGTGTTATATACAGTACACACTCTGTAGTGTTATATACAGTACACACTCTGTAGTGTTATATACAGTACACACTATGTAGTGTTATATACAGTACACACTCTGTAGTGTTATATACAGTACACACTCTGTAGTGTTATATACAGTACACACTATGTAGTGTTATATACAGTACACACTCTGTAGTGTTATATACAGTACACACTCTGTAGTGTTATATACAGTATACACTCTGTAGTGTTATATACAGTACACACTCTGTAGTGTTATATACAGTACACACTCTGTAGTGTTATATACAGTATACACTCTGTAGTGTTATATACAGTACACACTCTGTAGTGTTATATACAGTACACCCTCTGTAGTGTTATATACAGTACACACTCTGTAGTGTTATATACAGTACACACTATGTAGTGTTATATACAGTACACACTCTGTAGTGTTATATACAGTATACACTCTGTAGTGTTATATACAGTACACACTCTGTAGTGTTATATACAGTACACACTCTGTAGTGTTATATACAGTATACACTCTGTAGTGTTATATACAGTACACACTCTGTAGTGTTATATACAGTACACCCTCTGTAGTGTTATATACAGTACACACTATGTAGTGTTATATACAGTACACACTCTGTAGTGTTATATACAGTACACACTCTGTAGTGTTATATACAGTACACACTCTGTAGTGTTATATACAGTACACACTCTGTAGTGTTATATACAGTATACACTCTGTAGTGTTATATACAGTACACACTCTGTAGTGTTATATACAGTATACACTCTGTAGTGTTATATACAGTACACACTATGTAGTGTTATATACAGTACACACTCTGTAGTGTTATATACAGTACACACTCTGTAGTGTTATATACAGTACACACTATGTAGTGTTATATACAGTACACACTCTGTAGTGTTATATACAGTACACACTCTGTAGTGTTATATACAGTATACACTCTGTAGTGTTATATACAGTACACACTCTGTAGTGTTATATACAGTACACACTCTGTAGTGTTATATACAGTATACACTCTGTAGTGTTATATACAGTACACACTCTGTAGTGTTATATACAGTACACCCTCTGTAGTGTTATATACAGTACACACTCTGTAGTGTTATATACAGTACACACTCTGTAGTGTTATATACAGTACACACTCTGTAGTGTTATATACAGTATACACTCTGTAGTGTTATATACAGTATACACTCTGTAGTGTTATATACAGTATACACTCTGTAGTGTTATATACAGTATACACTCTGTAGTGTTATATACAGTACACACTCTGTAGTGTTATATACAGTACACACTATGTAGTGTTATATACAGTTCACACTCTGTAGTGTTATATACAGTATACACTCTGTAGTGTTATATACAGTTCACACTCTGTAGTGTTATATACACTATACACTCTGTAGTGTTATATACAGTATACACTCTGTAGTGTTATATACAGTACACACTCTGTAGTGTTATATACAGTATACACTCTGTAGTGTTATATACAGTTCACACTCTGTAGTGTTATATACACTATACACTCTGTAGTGTTATATACAGTATACACTCTGTAGTGTTATATACAGTACACACTCTGTAGTGTTATATACAGTACACACTCTGTAGTGTTATATACAGTACACACTATGTAGTGTTATATACAGTACACACTCTGTAGTGTTATATACAGTACACACTCTGTAGTGTTATATACAGTATACACTCTGTAGTGTTATATACAGTTCACACTCTGTAGTGTTATATACACTATACACTCTGTAGTGTTATATACAGTACACACTCTGTAGTGTTATATACAGTATACACTCTGTAGTGTTATATACAGTATACACTCTGTAGTGTTATATACAGTACACACTCTGTAGTGTTATATACACTATACACTATGTAGTGTTATATACACTATACACTCTGTAGTGTTATATACAGTACACACTCTGTAGTGTTATATACAGTACACACTCTGTAGTGTTATATACAGTACACACTCTGTAGTGTTATATACAGTATACACTCTGTAGTGTTATATACAGTACACACTCTGTAGTGTTATATACAGTACACACTCTGTAGTGCTATATACAGTATACACTATGTAGTGTTATATACAGTATACACACTATGTAGTGTTATATACAGTATACAGTATACACTCTGTAGTGTTATATACAGTACACACTCTGTAGTGTTATATACAGTACACACTCTGTAGTGTTATATACAGTACACACTGTAAAGTCACCTCTTGCTTTCCACTCCAAAGGACATAAGGAAACAACTCCAAGTTCCAACTCCAAGTCAATTTTTATTTTCAACTTTTCAACAGTTTTAGTTGCAGTTGATTCTTGACTGGTTGGTTCTTCATATAGGTTGAAAACCTTCGAAAACAAAGAAAAAGGTTTTAACAATGCAATAAACATAAACAATAAACAACAATAACCATCTTTTCAAACCAATAAGTTCTTTTTAAACATGGTTGATTTTAAACATTAAATATATATTTTAAATAATCAAACGTCTTTTAACGATAGTGTTTACACAATGAATGCCAAAATGTAAAGTATTAAATTACCTTATAAAGTCGACATTTTAACACAGTCTTAAATTAACTCGACATTTTAACCCAATTATTAAAGTAATTTTCAATGAATCATTTCTGAATTGTAACCTTTAATAAATGATTCAAGTTAGTAAACATTTGATTCAAGTCAAGTAAACATTTGGTATTTTAAATTGAATAAGTGAAGAAATATAGCTAAACTTTAAGCTTGTAGATCAGCTCTGATTGAACAAGGCATTTTAAACCTTTAAACATGAGTTGTCGACCTTTTTAGTAGTCTTTCAAATTCTTAAATCATTTTAACATTTCTAACTTGGTCTTAACTTGTAAAGATACTTTTAAACATAAATGAAAACCAACTCTCAAGCAAGTGAATGTGTAGACTGAAACAGTTGGAGCTACTAAACACACAATTGAATTAGCCTGATTTTAACCACATTTAAGCAGAAGTATAAATAAACAGTAGAATAAGTAGAACATAACCGACCATTGGCGTCTTTGGGGGTAGAGCTCCTTGGGTCGACCTTCAGCTTGCTTTGTTTGTTTGTTCTGCGAGTGTCTCCACCACCTTCAGCTTGCTTTGTTTGCTTGTTCTGTGAGTGTCTCCACCACCAGCCTTTAACAGCTGTTCAATCAGCCAACGGCAGCCATCTTGCAGCTGATGCACTCTGGGAGATGTAGTTGGTAGTTGTCTGAGGTGTCTTGACATGCTCCACTCATGAGTTTTAACTCAACACCTCCCACTTGAGCTCCTGGGTTCTTAACCACAGAGGTCACTCAAGTCCTTCACGCCTCTGTTGTTCTTCAGTAGGAAGTAGAATGACCAGCCGTCTGACATCTCGATGCAGAATTGTGGCCGGGATTTTGGTTTTTTCACTATTTGATTTTGTGGGCTTTCCTTTGTCATTTGCTTTCGTGATGGGGACAGGATAGCTGGGAAAGGTCCTCACCAGCACATCTCTTACGATGCCTTTGCGGTCAGCGTTGACACTGACTACTCTAGCCAGCGTGTACTGTCCTCTCAGGGCATTTTGGTCAGCCAACCAGACCACATCTCCAACAGCAACATTTCGCTCTTTGGTGTGCCATTTGTTCCTTATGAACAAATTAGGACCGGCCAATTGGCTCCATTTCTTCCAGAACTTGCTGACTTCTGCCTGAATATTCTGAAGTCTTTTGTATGGGTAGCCATCAAACTGAAAGTCTCCAGGGTCACCTTTAGGATGGGCACGTCCTAAAAGCAGAGAGTTTGGAGTGATGTACTCTATGCAGTCTTCCCTGCTTTGAGTTCTTGCATCGATGGGTCTCTCATTAGCAAGGTTGGCTGCCATGAAGAGAAACGTTTGGAATTCTCCCCATGTGAAAACACCTTCTCCACCAAGGTTGCTTAAGGCCCGCTTCACTATTCTGACAGCTGCCTCTGCTGCACCGTTCCTGTGGGGAGAGTCTGCGGGGTGGATCTTCCACGACCATTCTGTGCCATGTTTGGCAGCTCTTCCTTCAAGTTCAGGCCTGTTCAGTTGGTCAAGGAATTTGTAAAGCTTTTCCAGAGCAGGCTTGGCTCCCACAAAGTTAGAGCCAGGGTCTGACCAGAGTTTCCTGGGGTGTCCTCTCAGCGAAGTGAACCTTTGATAGGCGAGCAGGAATCCTTCGGATGACTGGTCACTCACCACTTCAGTGTGCATGGCTCGGGAAGCCATGCAGCAGAAGACGATTCCCCATACCTTGAGTCTGGTCCTCTTTTTGACCTCATCCTTCACTTCATAGGGGCCGAACAGGTCCATGGTGGTGAATTCAAAGGGTGCAGCTGGGCCTGTTCGCTCTGGAGGCAGGTCAGCCATGATTTGTTGACACTGTTTTACATTGTTCTTTCTGCAAACGACACAGCTGTCAACCACCCTCTTGGCAAGTCTCCGGCCTTTTATCACCCAAGCCTTTTTCCTCATGCGAAGAAGGGTTCCTGCTACTCCCTCATGGTTTGCGTTGTGGGATTCTTGTGCCAGCAATGTAGACACCCACGATTCAAAAGGTAAGACTGGCACTGCAGTCTTCACTTCGTTGAACATCTGGATTCTGCCTCCACAAAGTAGGAGTCCAGAGTTCACGTCTTTGTACACTGCTTAGAGTCGTCTCTGGGAAGGCTATAGCTTCTTGAGCAGCGAGGAAAAGGTCTTCAGATGCGTTGTCAATTTCTTTTACAGTCAACCCAGCTTGTTTGGGTGATGCCTCCCACTTTGACTGCCCTGGCACCTGGCACTTCCTCTCTAGCCACTGCTTGACAGCTCGATAGACCCAGGCGATGACTCTCACCAGTTTGGACAGGTTGCTGAATCTTCTTATTTCCACAAGATCTTTGACCCAGCCAGTGGGCTTCCTTCTTAGAGGAGTTGGCATTTCCTTTTGACTTTCCTGTGTGGTCAGAGGGTCGTCTTCCTGCGGACTGATTTTAGCTTGAGCTCGTGTGATTGCAGCTGAAAATGCCTTCCTTTGGAGTCTGTTTACGCTCTCCCTGGCCTGGGCAGCTACCTCTCCAGCTGATTTAATGGGCCACTCCTCCACTGGCCACTTCAGGAAATCTGGTCCATTTTGCCAGGTGGAATCCTCTTTTAAATCTTCAGGAGTGCCTCCTCTTGTAATGATGTCAGCTATGTTCAGACCTCCACGGATCCACCACCAGTCCTGCACTGGTGCAGTCTTTTGGATTTCACCCACTCTGTTGGCAAAGAAGCTTTGGTACCCATAACTGTCTCTCTGGATTGCCCCAAGGACCGTCTGACTGTCCAGCAGATGGAACCATTTCTCGATCTTCATTCGAGCATGCTTTTCCACATACTTCCTGATTCTGGCTGCGAAGACTGCTCCACAGATCTCAGCTTTTACAGCTTCTCCCTTTTGATCCAGAGGTGTCAGTTTGGCTTTTGATTCCACGAACCGAACTTCAATGCCATGACATGTTTCCCACCTTAAGTACATCACAGCTCCAAAGGTTTTGTCACTTCCATCAGAGAATGTGATGCCCCAAGGGTTTCCTTTCCAGTCAGCTGGTGTGAGGCTTCTGTAGAATTTCACCTGACCAAGCTGTACATATTCTTCAAAAAGCTGTATGGCTTCTTCTCTGATGCTTTCCGAGAGTGGTTTGTCCCAGGTTTCTTGGGTCAGCTTGCCACCTCCTCCCTCTTGGAATGCCTTTCTGACAAGAATTGCTCCCTTCTGCTTGACCGGTGCTACTAGGCCAATTGGGTCGTACAGCCCGGCTACTTGGCTTAAGAGAGCCCTTCTAGTCAGTGGGTTTGGTGTTTCGGTTCTCACCTCTTCTTTGAGGAGATCTTTGCCAACTCTCATTTTCTTCTTTCTTTTGGAAAAGTTAACAGAGGTCAACATGTAGAGCTTGTCTTCGTCCACTTGGTAGCCGATGCCTAGAGCTTTGTTGTCTTCTTCCCTCATTTGATTTGGGAGAATGAAGGTTTTCCCTTGTTCCTCTTTTAGGACTTCCTTCTCTGTTCCTTTCCTCCCACTTTGCCCTGACCGGACCCATGGTTTGAGGAAGAAGCCTCCAGCTCCCAAAATCTCTTCAACTTTTGCAGTGATTTTGTCGAGTTGATCCAGGTTATTGTGGGAGGTCAAGAGGTCGTCCACATAACTGTCCTCTTCAATGACTCTGCGTTCATCTTCCAAGTGAACAAAGCTGGGCAGGCTCGCCGTTTCTCTCATAGCCAACTGAGCGATGCAACCAGCAGGTTTGTCCCCGATGTTGACTCTGGTGATTGCATATTCACTGATCTCCTCTTCTGGGCTGTCTCTCCAGAGGAATCTGTGTAGATGCATCTCACGCTGCTCCAGCCACACAGAGTTGTACATCTTCTTTATGTCTCCTAGAGCTGCATGCACACCTTCTCTGAACCGTAGCAGTACAGCTCTAATAGGGTTGAGTACATCTGGTCCCTTAAGAAGGATGTCATTCATGCTCACGCCTTTGTACTTCTGGCTGCTGTTCCAGACAATACGAACTGGTGTTGTCACTGAATGGGGGTTTGGCGCCACCAGGTGGCTCACATACCACACTGGTCCAGTCCACTTGTCAATGATGTCATCGGTGAGTTTTATGGCTGCTCCTCGTTCGACCATTTCCTGGATTTGGGTTGTGTATGCGACTTTCCAGTCTGGTTCTTTGCTCAGTTGTTTTTCCATCCTTAAGAAGCAGGCCTGGACTGCACTTTTGTTGTAGGGGAGAGAGACAGGATCTACGGTCCAAGGATATTTTGCATCCCAGTGTGGAGATGGGGTGTGAGCATCCTCCTCTTTGTAGGTGAGGCCTCCTTTAATGATTTCATACTCCCTCTCCTCTGCCAGGGTCATTTCTTTTCCTCCTGGTGGACAGTTTCCACAGCGACATCCTCCACATTTTGGTTCACATGCAGCTCCGATGCTGTCCCAGTGCCACCACTCAAGGAACTCACGGTTACTGGCAACTGTGAATGTCTCTTGATATTTGACTGCTGCTGTTCTCATGGAGCGAGCAAAGTGAGTTCTTGATTCATATGCTTCCACGTCCACCTCTTCATGCAGATCAGGATGTGCTCCGCCCACCGTCTTCCCCAGTGGACTCTCCCATAAGACAAGGTCTCCAACTACTTTTACTCTTTGGGGAGCAAGTCTTCCCTCTCGGTGGCTTATGAGTAGTTCAACCTCTTCTGGCCTTTCCAGCTCTTCAAGCTTGACCTCCGGGAAAAACCTTTGCAACCTCTCTGGTTGAATCACTTGATGGACCTTGGCGATTTCATCTAGGCCGTAGCAGACTAGTTTGTGGGCTCTTTCAGTGCCTGTAGGAGTCTTCACTCTAACTTTGAGGAGGTATCTCTGAGTGTCCACCTTCATGGCCATTCCTCCAACCCCATGCACAATCAATGTTACCTTCTCTCTTCTCAACCCAAGTCTTTCAGCAGCCTTATGGGTGATGTAGTTTGTATCTGACGCTAGGTCAATCAATGTCCCAATTTTCTGACCAGCGTTTGCAGTGACTTTCATCAGCATCATGATGACAGGAAGCTCGGCGAGACCATTTCTTCGCAGTAGTTCAGACTGGCCGGAGGTTTTGAGTGCCACTGTAGTTTTGTTAGTAAAAGCCCTTCTGCCTCGATCTGCCATTTCAGAGGAGAGTTCAGACAAGAACGACTCTTGTTCCTCTGTGAGTTTGCCTTTGTTGCCGTCTCTTCCACCTCTTCCTTCTTCCCATCGAGGCTTGAATTCTCCTTTTGGGCAGAGGATATAGTGGTGGTCTGCAGCATTTCCTCCCTTCTTACAGTCTGCATTTCTGCATAGGAATGTCTCTCTGCAGTATGCAGTTCCGTCATGGCATCCGAGACATTTCCTGCATGCTCCCAGCTTCTTCAAGGCAGTCGTTTTCTCCGAAAGCTTCAGTCCCTTGAACTTCCGGCAAAAGAACAGTTTGTGGTTATGTCCACTGTCGCCACAGACAACACATACGTCAAGCTCTAGTCTCTTTGTGTTCTTTGTCGAGGCAAACTTTCTTTCATTCTTTTTGTCCGGGCGATCTGGCTTGTCAGTCTTCTCCACAATTCTTAGTTGATCAAGCCTCTCCAGTACGTCTTCCTGGTTCTTCAAATATTTCAAGAGCATGTCAAAATGGTTCTCTGCTGTGACATTGCTGCTGGGATCTACCATGAACATCAACCAGTCTCTCTTGATAAAGTCAGGTAACTTGCTTTCAATTGATTTGATCACAAGTGCGTTGTTCATGGCCCCAGAGTTGCCCAATTCAGTGAGATCTGACAGAGCCTTCTCCACAGTTTGTATAAGGTCGATGACCTTTCTTGGCTGGTTTCCTTTTACATATGGTATCCTGTCGAGCTCTTCAAGGATTTCCACAGTGATGCTTGATTTATTTCCATGCCTGTTCTCTAAGACTCTGAAAATGTCTCTGGCTGAAGTGTAGGTAGAAAGTCTGAGTTCTTTGGAGATTTTCTCCTCCACGCTGTCCAAGAGCTGGATCTTTTTAACTTCAGGGGATCCGGATGGCTCTCCCTGCCTTTGCAGGCTTTCCCAATCTTTTCTCCATCTGTGATATTCTCTCTTATTTCCAGAGAAGGTAGGTAGGGTGGTTGGCTTTATCCTCACCAACGGTGTCGTCGGATGGTGTGGTGCAACTCCTGTGCCTTGCTCAGCATTCCTCAGGCTGCGTGCAGATGTAAACTGAGGTTTCCTCATCTTCAGCCTGAGAAGGGTGTCTTCTAGCTTCTTGAGCCTCGCATTCAGTTCATCTCTGGATTCGTCAGGTATCCATTTCTCCCACGTGGACATTATAGAGATGGCCTTGTCTCCCATCTCGTCTGAGAGCGTTAGGTGCTGTTCATAGCACTCTAAGGATTCAGTCCTCACTGGCACAGTTCCTGCTGCTTCACTTACTTTCTCAGCTCCATCAATAGCTGTTTCCAGCTCATGTTTTCCATATTTGGACCACAGGATTAGCTGCACAATGTCTTTGATCTCTCCCATCTTTGTTTCGGCTTCTTTTGAAGTATGTTTGAGGTCGTCCTCTTCCTTCTCGTCAAGCCCTTCATCCTCAGGTTTTACTTCAGCCTCCAGCCCAAACCTGAATTCATCATTTGCCTCAAGCACGGCTCTATAACAGAGTGAGAGTGTGCTGAACTCATCCATCAGCTCGGATCGCAGCATGGTGTCTACTCCTCTGGCAATGTGGTTGGCTTGTTTGGTGAAGCGGCGTTTTGCTGTGGTCCTCTCGTTCTTTAGTTCTTTGACCTCCGCCATATCTTCAGCCATCTTTCCCTTCCGTGTCAGCAGTATTGGGTCGAAGCAGTTTTATCCTCGTCCTCCACTGCTAGCACCTGGTTTTCAACTGTAAAGTCACCTCTTGCTTTCCACTCCAAAGGACATAAGGAAACAACTCCAAGTTCCAACTCCAAGTCAATTTTTATTTTCAACTTTTCAACAGTTTTAGTTGCAGTTGATTCTTGACTGGTTGGTTCTTCATATAGGTTGAAAACCTTCGAAAACAAAGAAAAAGGTTTTAACAATGCAATAAACATAAACAATAAACAACAATAACCATCTTTTCAAACCAATAAGTTCTTTTTAAACATGGTTGATTTTAAACATTAAATATATATTTTAAATAATCAAACGTCTTTTAACGATAGTGTTTACACAATGAATGCCAAAATGTAAAGTATTAAATTACCTTATAAAGTCGACATTTTAACACAGTCTTAAATTAACTCGACATTTTAACCCAATTATTAAAGTAATTTTCAATGAATCATTTCTGAATTGTAACCTTTAATAAATGATTCAAGTTAGTAAACATTTGATTCAAGTCAAGTAAACATTTGGTATTTTAAATTGAATAAGTGAAGAAATATAGCTAAACTTTAAGCTTGTAGATCAGCTCTGATTGAACAAGGCATTTTAAACCTTTAAACATGAGTTGTCGACCTTTTTAGTAGTCTTTCAAATTCTTAAATCATTTTAACATTTCTAACTTGGTCTTAACTTGTAAAGATACTTTTAAACATAAATGAAAACCAACTCTCAAGCAAGTGAATGTGTAGACTGAAACAGTTGGAGCTACTAAACACACAATTGAATTAGCCTGATTTTAACCACATTTAAGCAGAAGTATAAATAAACAGTAGAATAAGTAGAACATAACCGACCATTGGCGTCTTTGGGGGTAGAGCTCCTTGGGTCGACCTTCAGCTTGCTTTGTTTGTTTGTTCTGCGAGTGTCTCCACCACCTTCAGCTTGCTTTGTTTGCTTGTTCTGTGAGTGTCTCCACCACCAGCCTTTAACAGCTGTTCAATCAGCCAACGGCAGCCATCTTGCAGCTGATGCACTCTGGGAGATGTAGTTGGTAGTTGTCTGAGGTGTCTTGACATGCTCCACTCATGAGTTTTAACTCAACACACACTCTGTAGTGTTATATACAGTACACACTCTGTAGTGTTATATACAGTACACACTCTGTAGTGTTATATACAGTACACACTCTGTAGTGTTATATACAGTATACACTCTGTAGTGTTATATACAGTACACACTCTGTAGTGTTATATACAGTATACACTCTGTAGTGTTATATACAGTATACACTATGTAGTGTTATATACAGTACACACTCTGTAGTGTTATATACAGTACACACTCTGTAGTGTTATATACAGTACACACTCTGTAGTGTTATATACAGTACACACTCTGTAGTGTTATATACAGTACACACTCTGTAGTGTTATATACAGTACACACTCTGTAGTGTTATATACAGTACACACTCTGTAGTGTTATATACAGTATACACTATGTAGTGTTATATACAGTATACACTCTGTAGTGTTATATACAGTACACACTCTGTAGTGTTATATACAGTACACACTCTGTAGTGTTATATACAGTACACAATCTGTAGTGTTATATACAGTACACACTCTGTAGTGTTATATACAGTACACACTCTGTAGTGTTATATACAGTATACACTCTGTAGTGTTATATACAGTACACACTATGTAGTGTTATATACAGTATACACTCTGTAGTGTTATATACAGTACACACTCTGTAGTGTTATATACAGTACACACTCTGTAGTCTTATATACAGTACACACTATGTAGTGTTATATACAGTACACACTCTGTAGTGTTATATACAGTACACACTCTGTAGTGTTATATACAGTATACACTCTGTAGTGTTATATACAGTACACACTCTGTAGTGTTATATACAGTATACACTCTGTAGTGTTATATACAGTACACACTCTGTAGTGTTATATACAGTACACACTCTGTAGTGTTATATACAGTATACACTCTGTAGTGTTATATACAGTACACACTCTGTAGTGTTATATACAGTATACACTCTGTAGTGTTATATACAGTACACACTCTGTAGTGTTATATACAGTACACACTCTGTAGTATTATATACAGTATACACTATGTAGTGTTATATACAGTATACACTCTGTAGTGTTATATACAGTACACACTCTGTAGTGTTATATACAGTATACACTCTGTAGTGTTATATACAGTACACACTCTGTAGTGTTATATACAGTATACACTCTGTAGTGTTATATACAGTACACACTCTGTAGTGTTATATACAGTATACACTCTGTAGTGTTATATACAGTATACACTCTGTAGTGTTATATACAGTATACACTCTGTAGTGTTATATACAGTACACACTCTGTAGTGTTATATACAGTACACACTCTGTAGTGTTATATACAGTACACACTCTGTAGTGTTATATACAGTACACACTCTGTAGTGTTATATACAGTATACACTCTGTAGTGTTATATACAGTACACACTCTGTAGTGTTATATACAGTACACACTCTGTAGTGTTATATACAGTACACACTCTGTAGTGTTATATACAGTACACACTATGTAGTGTTATATACAGTATACACTCTGTAGTGTTATATACAGTACACACTCTGTAGTGTTATATACAGTACACACTCTGTAGTGTTATATACAGTACACACTCTGTAGTGTTATATACAGTACACACTCTGTAGTGTTATATACAGTACACACTCTGTAGTGTTATATACAGTATACACTCTGTAGTGTTATATACAGTATACACTCTGTAGTTATACAGTACACACTCTGTAGTGTTATATACAGTATACACTCTGTAGTGTTATATAGAGTACACACTCTGTAGTGTTATATACAGTATACAGTATACACTCTGTAGTGTTATATACAGTTCACACTCTGTAATGTTATATACACTATACACTCTGTAGTGTTATATACAGTATACACTCTGTAGTGTTATATACAGTACACACTCTGTAGTGTTATATACAGTACACACTCTGTAGTGTTATATACAGTACACACTCTGTAGTGTTATATACAGTACACACTCTGTAGTGTTATATACAGTACACACTATGTAGTGTTATATACAGTATACACTCTGTAGTGTTATATACAGTACACACTCTGTAGTGTTATATACAGTACACACTCTGTAGTGTTATATACAGTATACACTCTGTAGTGTTATATACAGTTCACACTCTGTAGTGTTATATACAGTATACACTCTGTAGTGTTATATACAGTTCACACTCTGTAGTGTTATATACACTATACACTATGTAGTGTTATATACAGTATACACTCTGTAGTGTTATATACAGTACACACTCTGTAGTGCTATATACAGTATACACTCTGTAGTGTTATATACAGTATACACTCTGTAGTGTTATATACAGTACACACTCTGTAGTGATATATACACTATACACTCTGTAGTGTTATATACAGTATACACTCTGTAGTGTTATTGTTGAGTACCGGTCGTAAACCGAGGTCAGATTGATTATCCCATAACTCATTGGTCCGAATCCCAGCTTCAAGCAGCGTCCTGCGAAGTTTGGGACGTCTAGGACTCAATTGTGTCTATAAACTTCAGGGCTTAAACTCAGCCGACCTCGGCTCACACACAGACACCCCCCCGTCCCCTCCAGTCATACAGTTGATGGATTGGAGTTGCGGGGTGTATTTACTTTATTCTATTTTAATCTATTCGGTTGGCCGTAGAGTTTACTTTTATTTATTTTGCTTTAATCTACTAGGTTGGCCGTATTACCACTGTATGGCTTTACTTGATAATCCCATTATACAGAATGCACCTTTAGTCCTTAATGCATAATCATATGTCTCCTTTTACTTTATTTGATAATGCCACACTTCTAAAGTTTTTATCATTAATCAAAAATTGCATGGGGTGAAGTTACAATGCAAAACACATTTCATGCTTACCCGGTCGTCTGGTCCGAAGAAAGGATACAAATCATATGTATAAAGAGGTAATTTTAATTAGAAAAAGCTAGTTACAAGAAGATACTGAAGTGGAAAAGTGTCCATTTCAGTTAAAATATGCACAGAACAAAACATCTCATCTCTGCACGGCTTGTGCCCCGTGTCTGGCAGCAGGATCTCCATTCAGTTTAAAATAAGCAGAAAACAGAACATCTCATCTCTGCATGGTTCGTGCCCCGTGTCTGGCAGCAGGATCTCCATTTCTCTAAAAAGTCTGATCTGGCACGGCTTGTGCCTCTTCCTATCTCTCCAGCTCAGTGTAAAAATCTCTGCCTTTCTCTCGCCAGTTGGCCCTTATAAAGCCCCCAGATCTCTTCTGCTTATTGGTCCAAATACAGCGCTGTCACCGTGATGTCATTTCACCAGCCAGTCAATGCACGGCTCGTGGGGACTGGCTCTCCTCCCATTTTTGTCATTACCTCTACTGGGAAAACCCCATTTACCTCAGAACATGAATGCCTCTTTGTTGGAGAAGTAACAGATTACTTTCTTCTGGGAAAAACCCCATTACGTCATTTAAACATGTATGCCTGTCTGCTCTGCTTCCTCACTGCAAGGGTTAACTCTGCACGTACATGGGCCTCTATCGTTCTGACAGTAAGAGAAGAAGACGAGGCAGACTGCCGTAATATACAGTACATAGCCTAACACATACATATACAGATATATACAGATATACATACATATACATGTACAATACAGTACTCATATACTGTAAACACTGATTGATCACACATCATATATGTATTTTGTAGTTTAAGGCCAGTTCTCTCTTCTGCTCTCATCTCTGTGCTCGTCTCGCTCGGAGCTGTCTCTCAAGGTCACATTCTTAAGGGGCCCCTTTCATTTCTGACTTACTCTAACAGAGACTGCATTCTGTAACATAACATTAACTTTTAACTGTAGTTATAGTTTTAAAAGGTGTATGAAGAATATACAGCTTATATAAGATACAAGTGTATACAAGTTATACAAGTGTGCACCCGTCATAGAGAGCTGTCTCCTCTGCCACGGATCTTCACATATAGACACATACAGTAACATATGCCTAGATCTAAAACAGATATATACCATAAACATATGCTTAAACCTTTTACATCCCACAATTGACAGAGAGAACAGGATGTCATTATTAACTAGTGTCACTCCGTCATATCTCTGTGTGTGTGTGCGTGTGTGTGTGTCTCTCTCTCACACTATGTCTCTTTCTTTGTGTGTGTGTGCGTGTGTGTGTGTCTCTCTCTCACACTATGTCTCTTTCTTTGCTGAGGCCCACATTCCCCAGGTTGCCTCCCGTTTCACAGACACCCTGCAGATATTAAAGGCTCATTTCCATTTTTTATAAGTAGAGCCAGCATAAAGCTATCCTCCAGAGTTCAGTTTAAAGATTATACTGGTCACATAGGAACGACTCAGGATGTCATTGTCCAAGAGTGTCACTTGTTCTGTGACACTTTACACCCCCTCTGTCATCCTGGTCGGTCATTTTCCATTGTCTTAATAGCGTCTGTACTGGTTTTTTAGCCGATGGTGAGCTAGTTAGCTTCCGTCTGGCTACGGCCAGCTCATGGGTGTTAGCACTGGCTTGTTAGCCGATGTCGTGCTAGTTAGCTTCCGTCTGGCCAGCTCATGGGTCTTCCGTCTGGCTAGGGCCAGCTCATGGGTCTTCCGTCTGGCTAGGGCCAGCTCATGGGTGTTAGCACTGGCTTGTTAGCCGATGTAGTGCTAGTTAGCTTCCGTCTGGCTACGGTCTTTTTGACTGTGCTTCACATCCAGTCTCTCCTTACAAACAGGGTCTCTGGGCTAGGGAGCCCTCGCCTTTCTGTGAACGGTCGTTTTGACTTCGCTTCACATCCAGCTCCCCCTCCTTACAAACAGTGTCTTTGGGCTAGGGAGCCCTCGCCTTTCTGTGAACGGTCGTTTTGACTTCGCTTCACATCCAGCTCCCCCTCCTTACAAACAGTGTCTTTGGGCTAGGGAGCCCTCGCCTTTCTGTGAACGGTCGTTTTGACTTCGCTTCACATCCAGCTCCCCTCCTTACAAACAGTGTCTTTGGGCTAGGAAGCCCTCGCCTTTCTGTGAACGGTCGTTTTGACTTCGCTTCACATCCAGCTCCCCCTCCTTACAAACAGTGTCTTTGGGCTAGGGAGCCCTCGCCTTTCTGTGAACGGTCGTTTTGACTTCGCTTCACATCCAGCTCCCCCTCCTTACAAACAGTGTCTTTGGGCTAGGGAGCCCTCGCCTTTCTGTGAACGGTCGTTTTGACTTCGCTTCACATCCAGCTCCCCCTCCTTACAAACAGTGTCTTTGGGCTAGGGAGCCCTCGCCTTTCTGTGAACGGTCGTTTTGACTTCGCTTCACATCCAGCTCCCCTCCTTACAAACAGTGTCTTTGGGCTAGGGAGCCCTCGCCTTTCTGTGAACGGTCGTTTTGACTTCGCTTCACATCCAGCTCCCCCTCCTTACAAACAGTGTCTTTGGGCTAGGGAGCCCTCGCCTTGGGTAGGGCCAGTTCGCTTCCTGTGGGCAAAGCACGAAATTATGCTGCACTTGTAACTCCCCCCAGAGCTCTATAAACATTATGTTACCCTTTAGTTGTGAGTAAACGTTGCTTTAATCACCAAGATAGAGCTTTCTATTCATTTGTGATATCCCCGAGTAGAGCCTTCCACTCGAGTCGCCAGTAGAGCTTTCTACTTTAATTTTAGCCAAATCTGTGATTTAATTTTACTCCAGAGGCTTTTGACAGTAGTCCTGTCTTCTTCGGCCGTTTAGCACCTATTTTGGTTAGTATAAATGCCCATCGCCAGGGACGCCATGTTGAGTACCGGTCGTAAACCGAGGTCAGATTGATTATCCCATAACTCATTGGTCCGAATCCCAGCTTCAAGCAGCGTCCTGCGAAGTTTGGGACGTCTAGGACTCAATTGTGTCTATAAACTTCAGGGCTTAAACTCAGCCGACCTCGGCTCACACACAGACACCCCCCCGTCCCCTCCAGTCATACAGTTGATGGATTGGAGTTGCGGGGTGTATTTACTTTATTCTATTTTAATCTATTCGGTTGGCCGTAGAGTTTACTTTTATTTATTTTGCTTTAATCTACTAGGTTGGCCGTATTACCACTGTATGGCTTTACTTGATAATCCCATTATACAGAATGCACCTTTAGTCCTTAATGCATAATCATATGTCTCCTTTTACTTTATTTGATAATGCCACACTTCTAAAGTTTTTATCATTAATCAAAAATTGCATGGGGTGAAGTTACAATGCAAAACACATTTCATGCTTACCCGGTCGTCTGGTCCGAAGAAAGGATACAAATCATATGTATAAAGAGGTAATTTTAATTAGAAAAAGCTAGTTACAAGAAGATACTGAAGTGGAAAAGTGTCCATTTCAGTTAAAATATGCACAGAACAAAACATCTCATCTCTGCACGGCTTGTGCCCCGTGTCTGGCAGCAGGATCTCCATTCAGTTTAAAATAAGCAGAAAACAGAACATCTCATCTCTGCATGGTTCGTGCCCCGTGTCTGGCAGCAGGATCTCCATTTCTCTAAAAAGTCTGATCTGGCACGGCTTGTGCCTCTTCCTATCTCTCCAGCTCAGTGTAAAAATCTCTGCCTTTCTCTCGCCAGTTGGCCCTTATAAAGCCCCCAGATCTCTTCTGCTTATTGGTCCAAATACAGCGCTGTCACCGTGATGTCATTTCACCAGCCAGTCAATGCACGGCTCGTGGGGACTGGCTCTCCTCCCATTTTTGTCATTACCTCTACTGGGAAAACCCCATTTACCTCAGAACATGAATGCCTCTTTGTTGGAGAAGTAACAGATTACTTTCTTCTGGGAAAAACCCCATTACGTCATTTAAACATGTATGCCTGTCTGCTCTGCTTCCTCACTGCAAGGGTTAACTCTGCACGTACATGGGCCTCTATCGTTCTGACAGTAAGAGAAGAAGACGAGGCAGACTGCCGTAATATACAGTACATAGCCTAACACATACATATACAGATATATACAGATATACATACATATACATGTACAATACAGTACTCATATACTGTAAACACTGATTGATCACACATCATATATGTATTTTGTAGTTTAAGGCCAGTTCTCTCTTCTGCTCTCATCTCTGTGCTCGTCTCGCTCGGAGCTGTCTCTCAAGGTCACATTCTTAAGGGGCCCCTTTCATTTCTGACTTACTCTAACAGAGACTGCATTCTGTAACATAACATTAACTTTTAACTGTAGTTATAGTTTTAAAAGGTGTATGAAGAATATACAGCTTATATAAGATACAAGTGTATACAAGTTATACAAGTGTGCACCCGTCATAGAGAGCTGTCTCCTCTGCCACGGATCTTCACATATAGACACATACAGTAACATATGCCTAGATCTAAAACAGATATATACCATAAACATATGCTTAAACCTTTTACATCCCACAATTGACAGAGAGAACAGGATGTCATTATTAACTAGTGTCACTCCGTCATATCTCTGTGTGTGTGTGCGTGTGTGTGTGTCTCTCTCTCACACTATGTCTCTTTCTTTGTGTGTGTGTGCGTGTGTGTGTGTCTCTCTCTCACACTATGTCTCTTTCTTTGCTGAGGCCCACATTCCCCAGGTTGCCTCCCGTTTCACAGACACCCTGCAGATATTAAAGGCTCATTTCCATTTTTTATAAGTAGAGCCAGCATAAAGCTATCCTCCAGAGTTCAGTTTAAAGATTATACTGGTCACATAGGAACGACTCAGGATGTCATTGTCCAAGAGTGTCACTTGTTCTGTGACACTTTACACCCCCTCTGTCATCCTGGTCGGTCATTTTCCATTGTCTTAATAGCGTCTGTACTGGGGGACGAGATGGCGATTGTGGGGTCACGTGGCTGTGACTCTCCACACCCCCTCTGCCATCTTGGTACCTTGTTACCCTGGTAGCCGGCGGGAAGACTTGCATCTGTTGTTCCCTGGCTGGACGGCTCGACAGGATAGGGGTCACGTTGTTGCTTGGTATCCGGCGGGAAGACTTGCATCTGTTGTTCCCGGCCGATGCACCCAGGTTGTTGTCGTCTTCGTCATCTTGGTCATCTTGGTCATCTTGGTCACCTTGGTCATCTTGGTCACCTTGGTCATCTTGGTCATCTTGGTCACCTTGGTCATCTTGGTCACCTTGGTCATCTTGGGGTCGTCCCCTCTGACCTCTTGGATCTCTCCCATAGTTTGAGGTAGGTTGATTTGTCGCTTCTCGGGCGACCCCCACGGATCCCCGAGAATTGTAGCAGCAGTCCTCTATTGAGGTGTGGTTGGCCTGGTCTTGTGACCCTGTCCGTAGGCCTCGCAGGACATCACAGATACAGTCCACAGAGGACTCATTTCTTTTCTCTCCTTCAGGTCCATTCAGGGCTCTCGTCGCCCTGTAGCCTGGGTCCAGGCCGATGTCTCTCTGTCCGGTCTAGGAGGTCTAGGAGGTCTGGGAGGTCTGGGAGGTCTGGGAGGTCTGGGAGGTCTGGGAGGTCTAGATGAGGACCTTGAGGATGCTCTGGAGCTTGACCTAGCCCGGTCTTCCTCCATTTCCGATTTCTGACCTGAGTCAGTATATTCCTTCTTGCCATTCGCTGCGTCGTCCGCTGACTCCGGGGGACAGCCCCCCCCCCCGTCTAAGAGTGTGGCACTGGTTCAGGTTTTGTCCCTTTACCAGCGCACCTTTACCAGCGCACATTGTTCACAGGCCTTTCGGACTGTTATCGCTCTTTGTTTGGCTTTAGGTATGAGAATGTTGTTAGTTCTCAGGTATACCAACATCCTCTTACTTCCGGCATGTCCAAGGTTATCATATACCTGTCTGATCATGTGAGTAGCCTCGTCCTTTTAGCAATGGCTATTTCAGCCTGCTCGCAATGGCTATTTCAGCCTGCTATTCGCAATGGCTATTTCAGCCTGCTATTCGCAATGGCTATTTCAGCCTGCTATTCGCAATGGCTATTACAGCCTGCTATTCGCAATGGCTATTTCAGCCTGCTATTCGCAATGGCTATTTCAGCCTGCTATTCACAAAGTAGAGTTTTTTCTACATAAGTAACGACTTGAAGTAGCGGTTACTCATGACTAAAAAGTTACGTAATGTTTTCTTACAGTCAAAAACGTAGAAGGTTCTACTTAAAGAAACAATCACAATTAAAGTATATTTTTGTGAAATACGGTAAAAAGGTTTACTCAAGACTAAAGTAACTAAATGCTTACTTAAAGTCAGAACTTAAGTAGAAAAAACTCTACTTTGTGAATAGCAGGCTGAAATAGCCATTGCGAATAGCAGGCTGAAATAGCCATTGCGAATAGCAGGCTGTAATAGCCATTGCGAATAGCAGGCTGAAATAGCCATTGCGAATAGCAGGCTGAAATAGCCATTGCGAATAGCAGGCTGAAATAGCCATTGCGAGCAGGCTGAAATAGCCATTGCTAAAAGGACGAGGCTACTCACATGATCAGACAGGTATATGATAACCTTGGACATGCCGGAAGTAAGAGGATGTTGGTATACCTGAGAACTAACAACATTCTCATACCTAAAGCCAAACAAAGAGCGATAACAGTCCGAAAGGCCTGTGAACAATGTGCGCTGGTAAAGGTGCGCTGGTAAAGGGACAAAACCTGAACCAGTGCCACACTCTTAGACGGGGGGGGGGGCTGTCCCCCGGAGTCAGCGGACGACGCAGCGAATGGCAAGAAGGAATATACTGACTCAGGTCAGAAATCGGAAATGGAGGAAGACCGGGCTAGGTCAAGCTCCAGAGCATCCTCAAGGTCCTCATCTAGACCTCCCAGACCTCCCAGACCTCCCAGACCTCCCAGACCTCCCAGACCTCCTAGACCTCCTAGACCGGACAGAGAGACATCGGCCTGGACCCAGGCTACAGGGCGACGAGAGCCCTGAATGGACCTGAAGGAGAGAAAAGAAATGAGTCCTCTGTGGACTGTATCTGTGATGTCCTGCGAGGCCTACGGACAGGGTCACAAGACCAGGCCAACCACACCTCAATAGAGGACTGCTGCTACAATTCTCGGGGATCCGTGGGGGTCGCCCGAGAAGCGACAAATCAACCTACCTCAAACTATGGGAGAGATCCAAGAGGTCAGAGGGGACGACCCCAAGATGACCAAGGTGACCAAGATGACCAAGGTGACCAAGATGACCAAGATGACCAAGGTGACCAAGATGACCAAGGTGACCAAGATGACCAAGATGACCAAGATGACGAAGACGACAACAACCTGGGTGCATCGGCCGGGAACAACAGATGCAAGTCTTCCCGCCGGATACCAAGCAACAACGTGACCCCTATCCTGTCGAGCCGTCCAGCCAGGGAACAACAGATGCAAGTCTTCCCGCCGGCTACCAGGGTAACAAGGTACCAAGATGGCAGAGGGGGTGTGGAGAGTCACAGCCACGTGACCCCACAATCGCCATCTCGTCCCCCAGTACAGACGCTATTAAGACAATGGAAAATGACCGACCAGGATGACAGAGGGGGTGTAAAGTGTCACAGAACAAGTGACACTCTTGGACAATGACATCCTGAGTCGTTCCTATGTGACCAGTATAATCTTTAAACTGAACTCTGGAGGATAGCTTTATGCTGGCTCTACTTATAAAAAATGGAAATGAGCCTTTAATATCTGCAGGGTGTCTGTGAAACGGGAGGCAACCTGGGGAATGTGGGCCTCAGCAAAGAAAGAGACATAGTGTGAGAGAGAGACACACACACACGCACACACACACAAAGAAAGAGACATAGTGTGAGAGAGAGACACACACACACGCACACACACACAGAGATATGACGGAGTGACACTAGTTAATAATGACATCCTGTTCTCTCTGTCAATTGTGGGATGTAAAAGGTTTAAGCATATGTTTATGGTATATATCTGTTTTAGATCTAGGCATATGTTACTGTATGTGTCTATATGTGAAGATCCGTGGCAGAGGAGACAGCTCTCTATGACGGGTGCACACTTGTATAACTTGTATACACTTGTATCTTATATAAGCTGTATATTCTTCATACACCTTTTAAAACTATAACTACAGTTAAAAGTTAATGTTATGTTACAGAATGCAGTCTCTGTTAGAGTAAGTCAGAAATGAAAGGGGCCCCTTAAGAATGTGACCTTGAGAGACAGCTCCGAGCGAGACGAGCACAGAGATGAGAGCAGAAGAGAGAACTGGCCTTAAACTACAAAATACATATATGATGTGTGATCAATCAGTGTTTACAGTATATGAGTACTGTATTGTACATGTATATGTATGTATATCTGTATATATCTGTATATGTATGTGTTAGGCTATGTACTGTATATTACGGCAGTCTGCCTCGTCTTCTTCTCTTACTGTCAGAACGATAGAGGCCCATGTACGTGCAGAGTTAACCCTTGCAGTGAGGAAGCAGAGCAGACAGGCATACATGTTTAAATGACGTAATGGGGTTTTTCCCAGAAGAAAGTAATCTGTTACTTCTCCAACAAAGAGGCATTCATGTTCTGAGGTAAATGGGGTTTTCCCAGTAGAGGTAATGACAAAAATGGGAGGAGAGCCAGTCCCCACGAGCCGTGCATTGACTGGCTGGTGAAATGACATCACGGTGACAGCGCTGTATTTGGACCAATAAGCAGAAGAGATCTGGGGGCTTTATAAGGGCCAACTGGCGAGAGAAAGGCAGAGATTTTTACACTGAGCTGGAGAGATAGGAAGAGGCACAAGCCGTGCCAGATCAGACTTTTTAGAGAAATGGAGATCCTGCTGCCAGACACGGGGCACGAACCATGCAGAGATGAGATGTTCTGTTTTCTGCTTATTTTAAACTGAATGGAGATCCTGCTGCCAGACACGGGGCACAAGCCGTGCAGAGATGAGATGTTTTGTTCTGTGCATATTTTAACTGAAATGGACACTTTTCCACTTCAGTATCTTCTTGTAACTAGCTTTTTCTAATTAAAATTACCTCTTTATACATATGATTTGTATCCTTTCTTCGGACCAGACGACCGGGTAAGCATGAAATGTGTTTTGCATTGTAACTTCACCCCATGCAATTTTTGATTAATGATAAAAACTTTAGAAGTGTGGCATTATCAAATAAAGTAAAAGGAGACATATGATTATGCATTAAGGACTAAAGGTGCATTCTGTATAATGGGATTATCAAGTAAAGCCATACAGTGGTAATACGGCCAACCTAGTAGATTAAAGCAAAATAAATAAAAGTAAACTCTACGGCCAACCGAATAGATTAAAATAGAATAAAGTAAATACACCCCGCAACTCCAATCCATCAACTGTATGACTGGAGGGGACGGGGGGGTGTCTGTGTGTGAGCCGAGGTCGGCTGAGTTTAAGCCCTGAAGTTTATAGACACAATTGAGTCCTAGACGTCCCAAACTTCGCAGGACGCTGCTTGAAGCTGGGATTCGGACCAATGAGTTATGGGATAATCAATCTGACCTCGGTTTACGACCGGTACTCAACAGTTATATACAGTACACACTCTGTAGTGTTATATACAGTACACACTCTGTAGTGTTATATACAGTACACACTCTGTAGTGTTATATACAGTATACACTCTGTAGTGTTATATACAGTACACACTCTGTAGTGTTATATACAGTACACACTCTGTAGTGTTATATACAGTATACACTCTGTAGTGTTATATACAGTATACACTCTGTAGTGTTATATACAGTACACACTCTGTAGTGGTATATACACTATACACTCTGTAGTGTTATATACAGTATACACTCTGTCGTGTTATATACAGTACACACTCTGTAGTGTTATATACAGTACACACTCTGTAGTGTTATATACAGTACACACTCTGTAGTGTTATATACAGTATACACTCTGTAGTGTTATATACAGTACACACTCTGTAGTGTTATATACAGTATACACTATGTAGTGTTATATACAGTATACACTCTGTAGTGTTATATACAGTATACACTCTGTAGTGTTATATACAGTATACACTCTGTAGTGTTATATACAGTACACACTCTGTAGTGTTATATACAGTATACACACTGTAGTGTTATATACAGTACACACTCTGTAGTGTTATATACAGTACACACTCTGTAGTGTTATATACAGTATACACTCTGTAGTGTTATATACAGTACACACTCTGTAGTGTTATATACAGTATACACTCTGTAGTGTTATATACAGTACACACTCTGTAGTGTTATATACAGTATACACTCTGTAGTGTTATATACAGTACACACTCTGTAGTGTTATATACAGTATACACTCTGTAGTGTTATATACAGTATACACTCTGTAGTGTTATATACAGTATACACTCTGTAGTGTTATATACAGTATACACTCTGTAGTGTTATATACAGTATACACTCTGTAGTGTTATATACAGTATACACTCTGTAGTGTTATATACAGTACACACTCTGTAGTGTTATACACAGTACACACTCTGTAGTGTTATATACAGTATACACTCTGTAGTGTTATATACAGTATACACTCTGTAGTGTTATATACAGTACACACTCTGTAGTCTTATATACAGTACACATTCTGTAGTGTTATATACAGTATACACTATGTAGTGTTATATACAGTACACACTATGTAGTGTTATATACAGTATACACTCTGTAGTGTTATATACAGTATACAGTATACACTCTGTAGTGTTATATACAGTATACACCCTGTAGTGTTATATACAGTACACACTCTGTAGTGTTATATACAGTATACAGTATACACTCTGTAGTGTTATATACAGTATACACTCTGTAGTGTTATATACAGTACACACTCTGTAGTGTTATATACAGTATACACTCTGTAGTGTTATATACAGTATACACTCTGTAGTGTTATATACAGTATACACTCTGTAGTGTTATATACAGTACACACTCTGTAGTGTTATATACAGTTCACACTCTGTAGTGTTATATACAGTTCACACTCTGTAGTGTTATATACAGTACACACTCTGTAGTGTTATATACAGTATACACTCTGTAGTGTTATATACAGTATACACTCTGTAGTGTTATATACAGTATACACTCTGTAGTGTTATATACAGTACACACTCTGTAGTGTTATATACAGTATACACTCTGTAGTGTTATATACAGTACACACTCTGTAGTGTTATATACAGTACACACTCTGTAGTGTTATATACAGTATACACTCTGTAGTGTTATATACAGTACACACTCTGTAGTGTTATATACAGTATACACTCTGTAGTGTTATATACAGTACACACTCTGTAGTGTTATATACAGTATACACTCTGTAGTGTTATATACAGTATACACTCTGTAGTGTTATATACAGTATACACTCTGTAGTGTTATATACAGTATACACTCTGTAGTGTTATATACAGTACACACTCTGTAGTGTTATATACAGTATACACTCTGTAGTGTTATATACACTATACACTCTGTAGTGTTATATACAGTATACACTCTGTCGTGTTATATACAGTACACACTCTGTAGTGTTATATACAGTACACACTCTGTAGTGTTATATACACTATACACTCTGTAGTGTTATATACAGTACACACTCTGTAGTGTTATATACAGTATACACTCTGTAGTGTTATATACAGTACACACTCTGTAGTGTTATATACAGTACACACTCTGTAGTGTTATATACAGTACACACTATGTAGTGTTATATACAGTATACACTCGGTAGTGTTATATACAGTACACACTCTGTAGTGTTATATACAGTACACACTCTGTAGTGTTATATACAGTACACACTCTGTAGTGTTATATACAGTACACACTCTGTAGTGTTATATACAGTATACACTCTGTAGTGTTATATACAGTACACACTCTGTAGTGTTATATACAGTATACACTCTGTAGTGTTATATACAGTACACACTCTGTAGTGTTATATACAGTACACACTCTGTAGTGTTATATACAGTATACACTCTGTAGTGTTATATACAGTACACACTCTGTAGTGTTATATACAGTACACACTCTGTAGTGTTATATACAGTACACACTCTGTAGTGTTATATACAGTACACACTCTGTAGTGTTATATACAGTATACACTCTGTAGTGTTATATACAGTATACACTCTGTAGTGTTATATACAGTTCACACTCTGTAGTGTTATATACAGTATACACTCTGTAGTGTTATATACAGTACACACTCTGTAGTGTTATATACAGTACACACTCTGTAGTGTTATATACAGTACACACTCTGTAGTGTTATATACAGTACACACTCTGTAGTGTTATATACAGTATACACTCTGTAGTGTTATATACAGTATACACTCTGTAGTGTTATATACAGTACACACTCTGTAGTGTTATATACAGTACACACTCTGTAGTGTTATATACAGTATACAGTATACACTCTGTAGTGTTATATACAGTACACACTCTGTAGTGTTATATACAGTATACAGTATACACTCTGTAGTGTTATATACAGTACACACTCTGTAGTGTTATATACAGTACACACTCTGTAGTGTTATATACAGTACACACTCTGTAGTGTTATATACAGTACACACTCTGTAGTGTTATATACAGTACACACTCTGTAGTGTTATATACAGTACACACTCTGTAGTGTTATATACAGTATACACTCTGTAGTGTTATATACAGTACACACTATGTAGTGTTATATACAGTATACACTCTGTAGTGTTATATACAGTATACACTATGTAGTGTTATATACAGTACACACTCTGTAGTGTTATATACAGTACACACTCTGTAGTGTTATATACAGTACACACTCTGTAGTGTTATATACAGTACACACTCTGTAGTGTTATATACAGTACACACTATGTAGTGTTATATACAGTACACACTCTGTAGTGTTATATACAGTACACACTCTGTAGTGTTATATACAGTATACACTATGTAGTGTTATATACAGTATACACTCTGTAGTGTTATATACAGTACACACTCTGTAGTGTTATATACAGTACACACTCTGTAGTGTTATATACAGTACACAATCTGTAGTGTTATATACAGTACACACTCTGTAGTGTTATATACAGTACACACTCTGTAGTGTTATATACAGTATACACTCTGTAGTGTTATATACAGTACACACTATGTAGTGTTATATACAGTATACACTCTGTAGTGTTATATACAGTACACACTCTGTAGTGTTATATACAGTACACACTCTGTAGTCTTATATACAGTACACACTATGTAGTGTTAT
Organism: Notolepis coatsorum; assembly: GCF_963971535.1. Classification (NCBI taxonomy): domain Eukaryota; kingdom Metazoa; phylum Chordata; class Actinopteri; order Aulopiformes; family Paralepididae; genus Notolepis; species Notolepis coatsorum. The sequence goes on from NW_028173062.1 coordinate 1,337,774, forward strand.
ATACAGTACACACTCTGTAGTGTTATATACAGTACACACTATGTAGTGTTATATACAGTATACACTCTGTAGTGTTATATACAGTACACACTCTGTAGTGTTATATACAGTATACACTCTGTAGTGTTATATACAGTACACACTCTGTAGTGTTATATACAGTATACACTCTGTAGTGTTATATACAGTACACACTCTGTAGTGTTATATACAGTACACACTCTGTAGTGTTATATACAGTATACACTATGTAGTGTTATATACAGTATACACTCTGTAGTGTTATATACAGTACACACTCTGTAGTGTTATATACAGTATACACTCTGTAGTGTTATATACAGTACACACTCTGTAGTGTTATATACAGTACACACTCTGTAGTGTTATATACAGTACACACTCTGTAGTGTTATATACAGTACACACTCTGTAGTGTTATATACAGTATACACTCTGTAGTGTTATATACAGTATACACTCTGTAGTGTTATATACAGTATACACTCTGTAGTGTTATATACAGTACACACTCTGTAGTGTTATATACAGTATACACTCTGTAGTGTTATATACAGTACACACTCTGTAGTGTTATATACAGTACACACTCTGTAGTGTTATATACAGTATACACGCTGTAGTGTTATATACAGTACACACTCTGTAGTGTTATATACAGTACACACTATGTAGTGTTATATACAGTATACACTCTGTAGTGTTATATACAGTACACACTCTGTAGTGTTATATACAGTACACACTCTGTAGTGTTATATACAGTACACACTCTGTAGTGTTATATACAGTACACACTCTGTAGTGTTATATACAGTACACACTCTGTAGTGTTATATACAGTATACACTCTGTAGTGTTATATACAGTATACACTCTGTAGTGTTATATACAGTACACACTCTGTAGTGTTATATACAGTATACAGTATACACTCTGTAGTGTTATATACAGTTCACACTCTGTAGTGTTATATACACTATACACGCTGTAGTGTTATATACACTATACACTCTGTAGTGTTATATACACTATACACTCTGTAGTGTTATATACAGTACACACTCTGTAGTGTTATATACAGTACACACTCTGTAGTGTTATATACAGTACACACTCTGTAGTGTTATATACAGTATACACTCTGTAGTGTTATATACAGTACACACTCTGTAGTGTTATATACAGTACACACTCTGTAGTGTTATATACAGTATACACTCTGTAGTGTTATATACAGTATACACTCTGTGGTGTTATATACAGTACACACTCTGTAGTGTTATATACAGTACACACTCTGTAGTGTTATATACAGTACACACTCTGTAGTGTTATATACAGTATACAGTATACACTCTGTAGTGTTATATACAGTACACACTCTGTAGTGTTATATACAGTACACACTGTAAAGTCACCTCTTGCTTTCCACTCCAAAGGACATAAGGAAACAACTCCAAGTTCCAACTCCAAGTCAATTTTTATTTTCAACTTTTCAACAGTTTTAGTTGCAGTTGATTCTTGACTGGTTGGTTCTTCATATAGGTTGAAAACCTTCGAAAACAAAGAAAAAGGTTTTAACAATGCAATAAACAACAATAACCATCTTTTCAAACCAATAAGTTCTTTTTAAACATGGTTGATTTTAAACATTAAATATATATTTTAAATAATCAAACGTCTTTTAACGATAGTGTTTACACAATGAATGCCAAAATGTAAAGTATTAAATTACCTTATAAAGTCGACATTTTAACACAGTCTTAAATTAACTCGACATTTTAACCCAATTATTAAAGTAATTTTCAATGAATCATTTCTGAATTGTAACCTTTAATAAATGATTCAAGTTAGTAAACATTTGATTCAAGTCAAGTAAACATTTGGTATTTTAAATTGAATAAGTGAAGAAATATAGCTAAACTTTAAGCTTGTAGATCAGCTCTGATTGAACAAGGCATTTTAAACCTTTAAACATGAGTTGTCGACCTTTTTAGTAGTCTTTCAAATTCTTAAATCATTTTAACATTTCTAACTTGGTCTTAACTTGTAAAGATACTTTTAAACATAAATGAAAACCAACTCTCAAGCAAGTGAATGTGTAGACTGAAACAGTTGGAGCTACTAAACACACAATTGAATTAGCCTGATTTTAACCACATTTAAGCAGAAGTATAAATAAACAGTAGAATAAGTAGAACATAACCGACCATTGGCGTCTTTGGGGGTAGAGCTCCTTGGGTCGACCTTCAGCTTGCTTTGTTTGTTTGTTCTGCGAGTGTCTCCACCACCTTCAGCTTGCTTTGTTTGCTTGTTCTGTGAGTGTCTCCACCACCAGCCTTTAACAGCTGTTCAATCAGCCAACGGCAGCCATCTTGCAGCTGATGCACTCTGGGAGATGTAGTTGGTAGTTGTCTGAGGTGTCTTGACATGCTCCACTCATGAGTTTTAACTCAACACCTCCCACTTGAGCTCCTGGGTTCTTAACCACAGAGGTCACTCAAGTCCTTCACGCCTCTGTTGTTCTTCAGTAGGAAGTAGAATGACCAGCCGTCTGACATCTCGATGCAGAATTGTGGCCGGGATTTTGGTTTTCTCACTATTTGATTTTGTGGGCTTTCCTTTGTCATTTGCTTTCGTGATGGGGACAGGATAGCTGGGAAAGGTCCTCACCAGCACATCTCTTACAATGCCTTTGCGGTCAGCGTTGACACTGACTACTCTAGCCAGCTTGTACTGTCCTCTCAGGGCATTTTGGTTAGCCAACCAGACCACATCTCCAACAGCAACATTTCGCTCTTTGGTGTGCCATTTGTTCCTTATGAACAAATTAGGACCGGCCAATTGGCTCCATTTCTTCCAGAACTTGCTGACTTCTGCCTGAATATTCTGAAGTCTTTTGTATGGGTAGCCATCAAACTGAAAGTCTCCAGGGTCACCTTTAGGATGGGCACGTCCTAAAAGCAGAGAGTTTGGAGTGATGTACTCTATGCAGTCTTCCCTGCTTTGAGTTCTTGCATCGATGGGTCTCTCATTAGCAAGGTTGGCTGCCATGAAGAGAAACGTTTGGAATTCTCCCCATGTGAAAACACCTTCTCCACCAAGGTTGCTTAAGGCCCGCTTCACTATTCTGACAGCTGCCTCTGCTGCACCGTTCCTGTGGGGAGAGTCTGCGGGGTGGATCTTCCACGACCATTCTGTGCCATGTTTGGCAGCTCTTCCTTCAAGTTCAGGCCTGTTCAGTTGGTCAAGGAATTTGTAAAGCTTTTCCAGAGCAGGCTTGGCTCCCACAAAGTTAGAGCCAGGGTCTGACCAGAGTTTCCTGGGGTGTCCTCTCAGCGAAGTGAACCTTTGATAGGCGAGCAGGAATCCTTCGGATGACTGGTCACTCACCACTTCAGTGTGCATGGCTCGGGAAGCCATGCAGCAGAAGACGATTCCCCATACCTTGAGTCTGGTCCTCTTTTTGACCTCATCCTTCACTTCATAGGGGCCGAACAGGTCCATGGTGGTGAATTCAAAGGGTGCAGCTGGGCCTGTTCGCTCTGGAGGCAGGTCAGCCATGATTTGTTGACACTGTTTTACATTGTTCTTTCTGCAAACGACACAGCTGTCAACCACCCTCTTGGCAAGTCTCCGGCCTTTTATCACCCAAGCCTTTTTCCTCATGCGAAGAAGGGTTCCTGCTACTCCCTCATGGTTTGCGTTGTGGGATTTTTGTGCCAGCAATGTAGACACCCACGATTCAAAAGGTAAGACTGGCACTGCAGTCTTCACTTCGTTGAACATCTGGATTCTGCCTCCACAAAGTAGGAGTCCAGAGTTCACGTCTTTGTACACTGCCAATCTGCTTAGAGTCGTCTCTGGGAAGGCTATAGCTTCTTGAGCAGCGAGGAAAAGGTCTTCAGATGCGTTGTCAATTTCTTTTACAGTCAACCCAGCTTGTTTGGGTGATGCCTCCCACTTTGACTGCCCTGGCACCTGGCACTTCCTCTCTAGCCACTGCTTGACAGCTCGATAGACCCAGGCGATGACTCTCACCAGTTTGGACAGGTTGCTGAATCTTCTTATTTCCACAAGATCTTTGACCCAGCCAGTGGGCTTCCTTCTTAGAGGAGTTGGCATTTCCTTTTGACTTTCCTGTGTGGTCAGAGGGTCGTCTTCCTGCGGACTGATTTTAGCTTGAGCTTGTGTGATTGCAGCTGAAAATGCCTTCCTTTGGAGTCTGTTTACGCTCTCCCTGGCCTGGGCAGCTACCTCTCCAGCTGATTTAATGGGCCACTCCTCCACTGGCCACTTCAGGAAATCTGGTCCATTTTGCCAGGTGGAATCCTCTTTTAAATCTTCAGGAGTGCCTCCTCTTGTAATGATGTCAGCTATGTTCAGACCTCCACGGATCCACCACCAGTCCTGCACTGGTGCAGTCTTTTGGATTTCACCCACTCTGTTGGCAAAGAAGCTTTGGTACCCATAACTGTCTCTCTGGATTGCCCCAAGGACCGTCTGACTGTCCAGCAGATGGAACCATTTCTCGATCTTCATTCGAGCATGCTTTTCCACATACTTCCTGATTCTGGCTGCGAAGACTGCTCCACAGATCTCAGCTTTTACAGCTTCTCCCTTTTGATCCAGAGGTGTCAGTTTGGCTTTTGATTCCACGAACCGAACTTCAATGCCATGACATGTTTCCCACCTTAAGTACATCACAGCTCCAAAGGTTTTGTCACTTCCATCAGAGAATGTGATGCCCCAAGGGTTTCCTTTCCAGTCAGCTGGTGTGAGGCTTCTGTAGAATTTCACCTGACCAAGCTGTACATATTCTTCAAAAAGCTGTATGGCTTCTTCTCTGATGCTTTCCGAGAGTGGTTTGTCCCAGGTTTCTTGGGTCAGCTTGCCACCTCCTCCCTCTTGGAATGCCTTTCTGACAAGAATTGCTCCCTTCTGCTTGACCGGTGCTACTAGGCCAATTGGGTCGTACAGCCCGGCTACTTGGCTTAAGAGAGCCCTTCTAGTCAGTGGGTTTGGTGTTTCGGTTCTCACCTCTTCTTTGAGGAGATCTTTGCCAACTCTCATTTTCTTCTTTCTTTTGGAAAAGTTAACAGAGGTCAACATGTAGAGCTTGTCTTCGTCCACTTGGTAGCCGATGCCTAGAGCTTTGTTGTCTTCTTCCCTCATTTGATTTGGGAGAATGAAGGTTTTCCCTTGTTCCTCTTTTAGGACTTCCTTCTCTGTTCCTTTCCTCCCACTTTGCCCTGACCGGACCCATGGTTTGAGGAAGAAGCCTCCAGCTCCCAAAATCTCTTCAACTTTTGCAGTGATTTTGTCGAGTTGATCCAGGTTATTGTGGGAGGTCAAGAGGTCGTCCACATAACTGTCCTCTTCAATGACTCTGCGTTCATCTTCCAAGTGAACAAAGCTGGGCAGGCTCGCCGTTTCTCTCATAGCCAACTGAGCGATGCAACCAGCAGGTTTGTCCCCGATGTTGACTCTGGTGATTGCATATTCACTGATCTCCTCTTCTGGGCTGTCTCTCCAGAGGAATCTGTGTAGATGCATCTCACGCTGCTCCAGCCACACAGAGTTGTACATCTTCTTTATGTCTCCTAGAGCTGCATGCACACCTTCTCTGAACCGTAGCAGTACAGCTCTAATAGGGTTGAGTACATCTGGTCCCTTAAGAAGGATGTCATTCATGCTCACGCCTTTGTACTTCTGGCTGCTGTTCCAGACAATACGAACTGGTGTTGTCACTGAATGGGGGTTTGGCGCCACCAGGTGGCTCACATACCACACTGGTCCAGTCCACTTGTCAATGATGTCATCGGTGAGTTTTATGGCTGCTCCTCGTTCGACCATTTCCTGGATTTGGGTTGTGTATGCGACTTTCCAGTCTGGTTCTTTGCTCAGTTGTTTTTCCATCCTTAAGAAGCAGGCCTGGACTGCACTTTTGTTGTAGGGGAGAGAGACAGGATCTACGGTCCAAGGATATTTTGCATCCCAGTGTGGAGATGGGGTGTGAGCATCCTCCTCTTTGTAGGTGAGGCCTCCTTTAATGATTTCATACTCCCTCTCCTCTGCCAGGGTCATTTCTTTTCCTCCTGGTGGACAGTTTCCACAGCGACATCCTCCACATTTTGGTTCACATGCAGCTCCGATGCTGTCCCAGTGCCACCACTCAAGGAACTCACGGTTACTGGCAACTGTGAATGTCTCTTGATATTTGACTGCTGCTGTTCTCATGGAGCGAGCAAAGTGAGTTCTTGATTCATATGCTTCCACGTCCACCTCTTCATGCAGATCAGGATGTGCTCCGCCCACCGTCTTCCCCAGTGGACTCTCCCATAAGACAAGGTCTCCAACTACTTTTACTCTTTGGGGAGCAAGTCTTCCCTCTCGGTGGCTTATGAGTAGTTCAACCTCTTCTGGCCTTTCCAGCTCTTCAAGCTTGACCTCCGGGAAAAACCTTTGCAACCTCTCTGGTTGAATCACTTGATGGACCTTGGCGATTTCATCTAGGCCGTAGCAGACTAGTTTGTGGGCTCTTTCAGTGCCTGTAGGAGTCTTCACTCTAACTTTGAGGAGGTATCTCTGAGTGTCCACCTTCATGGCCATTCCTCCAACCCCATGCACAATCAATGTTACCTTCTCTCTTCTCAACCCAAGTCTTTCAGCAGCCTTATGGGTGATGTAGTTTGTATCTGACGCTAGGTCAATCAATGTCCCAATTTTCTGACCAGCGTTTGCAGTGACTTTCATCAGCATCATGATGACAGGAAGCTCGGCGAGACCATTTCTTCGCAGTAGTTCAGACTGGCCGGAGGTTTTGAGTGCCACTGTAGTTTTGTTAGTAAAAGCCCTTCTGCCTCGATCTGCCATTTCAGAGGAGAGTTCAGACAAGAACGACTCTTGTTCCTCTGTGAGTTTGCCTTTGTTGCCGTCTCTTCCACCTCTTCCTTCTTCCCATCGAGGCTTGAATTCTCCTTTTGGGCAGAGGATATAGTGGTGGTCTGCAGCATTTCCTCCCTTCTTACAGTCTGCATTTCTGCATAGGAATGTCTCTCTGCAGTATGCAGTTCCGTCATGGCATCCGAGACATTTCCTGCATGCTCCCAGCTTCTTCAAGGCAGCCGTCTTCTCCGAAAGCTTCAGTCCCTTGAACTTCCGGCAAAAGAACAGTTTGTGGTTATGTCCACTGTCGCCACAGACAACACATACGTCAAGCTCTAGTCTCTTTGTGTTCTTTGTCGAGGCAAACTTTCTTTCATTCTTTTTGTCCGGGCGATCTGGCTTGTCAGTCTTCTCCACAATTCTTAGTTGATCAAGCCTCTCCAGTACGTCTTCCTGGTTCTTCAAATATTTCAAGAGCATGTCAAAATGGTTCTCTGCTGTGACATTGCTGCTGGGATCTACCATGAACATCAACCAGTCTCTCTTGATAAAGTCAGGTAACTTGCTTTCAATTGATTTGATCACAAGTGCGTTGTTCATGGCCCCAGAGTTGCCCAATTCAGTGAGATCTGACAGAGCCTTCTCCACAGTTTGTATAAGGTCGATGACCTTTCTTGGCTGGTTTCCTTTTACATATGGTATCCTGTCGAGCTCTTCAAGGATTTCCACAGTGATGCTTGATTTATTTCCATGCCTGTTCTCTAAGACTCTGAAAATGTCTCTGGCTGTAGTGTAGGTAGAAAGTCTGAGTTCTTTGGAGATTTTCTCCTCCACCCTGTCCAAGAGCTGGATCTTTTTAACTTCAGGGGATCCGGATGGCTCTCCCTGCCTTTGCAGGCTTTCCCAATCTTTTCTCCATCTGTGATATTCTCTCTTATTTCCAGAGAAGGTAGGTAGGGTGGTTGGCTTTATCCTCACCAAACGGTGTCGTCGGATGGTGTAGTGCAACTACTGTGCCTTGCTCAGCATTCCTCAGGCTGCGTGCAGATGTAAACTGAGGTTTCCTCATCTTCAGCCTGAGAAGGGTGTCTTCTAGCTTCTTGAGCCTCGCATTCAGTTCATCTCTGGATTCGTCAGGTATCCATTTCTCCCACGTGGACATTATAGAGATGGCCTTGTCTCCCATCTCGTCTGAGAGCGTTAGGTGCTGTTCATAGCACTCTAAGGATTCAGTCCTCACTGGCACAGTTCCTGCTGCTTCACTTACTTTCTCAGCTCCATCAATAGCTGTTTCCAGCTCATGTTTTCCATATTTGGACCACAGGATTAGCTGCACAATGTCTTTGATCTCTCCCATCTTTGTTTCGGCTTCTTTTGAAGTATGTTTGAGGTCGTCCTCTTCCTTCTCGTCAAGCCCTTCATCCTCAGGTTTTACTTCAGCCTCCAGCCCAAACCTGAATTCATCATTTGCCTCAAGCACGGCTCTATAACAGAGTGAGAGTGTGCTGAACTCATCCATCAGCTCGGATCGCAGCATGGTGTCTACTCCTCTGGCAATGTGGTTGGCTTGTTTGGTGAAGCGGCGTTTTGCTGTGGTCCTCTCCTTCTTTAGTTCTTTGACCTCCGCCATATCTTCAGCCATCTTTCCCTTCCGTGTCAGCAGTATTGGGTCGAAGCAGTTTTATCCTCGTCCTCCACTGCTAGCACCTGGTTTTCAACTGTAAAGTCACCTCTTGCTTTCCACTCCAAAGGACATAAGGAAACAACTCCAAGTTCCAACTCCAAGTCAATTTTTATTTTCAACTTTTCAACAGTTTTAGTTGCAGTTGATTCTTGACTGGTTGGTTCTTCATATAGGTTGAAAACCTTCGAAAACAAAGAAAAAGGTTTTAACAATGCAATAAACATAAACAATAAACAACAATAACCATCTTTTCAAACCAATAAGTTCTTTTTAAACATGGTTGATTTTAAACATTAAATATATATTTTAAATAATCAAACGTCTTTTAACGATAGTGTTTACACAATGAATGCCAAAATGTAAAGTATTAAATTACCTTATAAAGTCGACATTTTAACACAGTCTTAAATTAACTCGACATTTTAACCCAATTATTAAAGTAATTTTCAATGAATCATTTCTGAATTGTAACCTTTAATAAATGATTCAAGTTAGTAAACATTTGATTCAAGTCAAGTAAACATTTGGTATTTTAAATTGAATAAGTGAAGAAATATAGCTAAACTTTAAGCTTGTAGATCAGCTCTGATTGAACAAGGCATTTTAAACCTTTAAACATGAGTTGTCGACCTTTTTAGTAGTCTTTCAAATTCTTAAATCATTTTAACATTTCTAACTTGGTCTTAACTTGTAAAGATACTTTTAAACATAAATGAAAACCAACTCTCAAGCAGGTGAATGTGTAGACTGAAACAGTTGGAGCTACTAAACACACAATTGAATTAGCCTGATTTTAACCACATTTAAGCAGAAGTATAAATAAACAGTAGAATAAGTAGAACATAACCGACCATTGGCGTCTTTGGGGGTAGAGCTCCTTGGGTCGACCTTCAGCTTGCTTTGTTTGTTTGTTCTGCGAGTGTCTCCACCACCTTCAGCTTGCTTTGTTTGCTTGTTCTGTGAGTGTCTCCACCACCAGCCTTTAACAGCTGTTCAATCAGCCAACGGCAGCCATCTTGCAGCTGATGCACTCTGGGAGATGTAGTTGGTAGTTGTCTGAGGTGTCTTGACATGCTCCACTCATGAGTTTTAACTCAACACACACTCTGTAGTGTTATATACAGTACACACTCTGTAGTGTTATATACAGTACACACTCTGTAGTGTTATATACAGTACACACTCTGTAGTGTTATATACAGTATACACTCTGTAGTGTTATATACAGTACACACTCTGTAGTGTTATATACAGTATACACTCTGTAGTGTTGTATACAGTATACACTATGTAGTGTTATATACAGTACACACTCTGTAGTGTTATATACAGTACACACTCTGTAGTGTTATATACAGTACACACTCTGTAGTGTTATATACAGTACACACTCTGTAGTGTTATATACAGTACACACTCTGTAGTGTTATATACAGTACACACTCTGTAGTGTTATATACAGTACACACTCTGTAGTGTTATATACAGTACACACTCTGTAGTGTTATATACAGTACACACTCTGTAGTGTTATATACAGTATACACTATGTAGTGTTATATACAGTATACACTCTGTAGTGTTATATACAGTACACACTCTGTAGTGTTATATACAGTACACACTCTGTAGTGTTATATACAGTACACAATCTGTAGTGTTATATACAGTACACACTCTGTAGTGTTATATACAGTATACACTCTGTAGTGTTATATACAGTACACACTATGTAGTGTTATATACAGTATACACTCTGTAGTGTTATATACAGTACACACTCTGTAGTGTTATATACAGTACACACTCTGTAGTCTTATATACAGTACACACTATGTAGTGTTATATACAGTACACACTCTGTAGTGTTATATACAGTACACACTCTGTAGTGTTATATACAGTATACACTCTGTAGTGTTATATACAGTACACACTCTGTAGTGTTATATACAGTATACACTCTGTAGTGTTATATACAGTACACACTCTGTAGTGTTATATACAGTACACACTCTGTAGTGTTATATACAGTATACACTCTGTAGTGTTATATACAGTACACACTCTGTAGTGTTATTTATACAACGGCATGCAAATTTCTCGATTCTGATTGGCCATTAACACGTCTTTATTGGCAACAATCCACGCTGCTGGCCCAGGACCCGCCCACAACCGACCCACATCACATCACTCCGCCGGATCACAAGAAGGTGGCCAATAATCTTTACAAATGGATATGTTAATGCGACTAAACGACTAAATATCAAGCGATTCTGTCACAGCGAATGTCTTAGTCGTTTAAACAATGTTGGATGATGTAATTGATGGGTCTTGAATCATTCTGTAACAAAAGAAAAATCGCGGATTGATTGATGGATTAATTTGCGATTTTTTTTTCAATTTCTTTTTCCTTTCGACTGTCAGCGCTCGCTCTAGTCTCCACCCACCGCCACACACCCCCCCCCCCCACACACATACACACACACACACACACACACACACGCACACACACACACGCACGCACACGCACGCACACACACACACACTCTGCCTGCAACGCGGGGGATAGTCAGAGAGCTGGGTGCTGCGCTGTTCTAAGTGAGCATGGCCTATTGAGTTGATTGATTGATTGATTGATTGCTAATTTTATTACTGTACGCTTGGTTTCCAACTGGTTAAGTTTAGGCCCTCTACAGTAGGTTTAAAAAAATAAATAAAAGAATAGGGCGAAGAAAACGTTTTTTTCCTATAGGGCAAAGAAGACTTTTTAATTTGTTTTACCTACTTTATATAGAAGCATCTAGAATGAAGTTCTATGGAAAGTAGGTCTGCATTCCCTTAACAATTGTGTGTATTGAGCCGTACTGTATTGTACCCATTCTGCATCTGGTAATAACATTTTCAATCAATCATTCCAATAATACACAGTTGGATGTGTTAGTTGGTTGGATGCACTTCAAGCTGCTTCCACATGAGGCAACTTCTCTCAATCATTCCAATAATACACAGTTGGATGTGTTAGTTTGGTTGGATGCACTTCAAGCTGCTTCCACATGGAGGCAACTTGTCTTTTTTGTAGTTGTGGGAACTACTTTTTCTGGCGGATGGTTTTTTCAATAAATCTTCGATTAATGTGTGTTTATTGTATAGAAATAAGGTTGGATGAATCTGGCAGTTGTATAAAAGCTTTACATCACTTGCAGTCGTGATTTGTGACCAATAAACCATGCCTAGGGGGGTCTAACGACCACCCCTAGGCATGGTTTATTGGTCACAAACCACTCCTGCGCGTGATGTAATGCTTAAATACAGTATACACTCTGTAGTGTTATATACAGTACACACTCTGTAGTGTTATATACAGTACACACTCTGTAGTGTTATATACAGTATACACTATGTAGTGTTATATACAGTATACACTCTGTAGTGTTATATACAGTACACACTCTGTAGTGTTATATACAGTATACACTCTGTAGTGTTATATACAGTACACACTCTGTAGTGTTATATACAGTACACACTCTGTAGTGTTATATACAGTATACACTCTGTAGTGTTATATACAGTATACACTCTGTAGTGTTATATACAGTATACACTCTGTAGTGTTATATACAGTATACACTCTGTAGTGTTATATACAGTATACACTATGTAGTGTTATATACAGTACACACTCTGTAGTGTTATATACAGTACACACTCTGTAGTGTTATATACAGTATACACTCTGTAGTGTTATATACAGTATACACTCTGTAGTGTTATATACAGTATACACTCTGTAGTGTTATATACAGTACACATTCTGTAGTGTTATATACAGTACACACTCTGTAGTGTTATATACAGTATACACTTTGTAGTGTTATATACAGTACACACTCTGTAGTGTTATATACAGTACACACTCTGTAGTGTTATATACAGTATACACTCTGTAGTGTTATATACAGTACACACTCTGTAGTGTTATATACAGTACACACTCTGTAGTGTTATATACAGTACACACTCTGTAGTGTTATATACAGTACACACTATGTAGTGTTATATACAGTATACACTCTGTAGTGTTATATACAGTACACACTCTGTAGTGTTATATACAGTACACACTCTGTAGTGTTATATACAGTACACACTCTGTAGTGTTATATACAGTATACACTCTGTAGTGTTATATACAGTACACACTCTGTAGTGTTATATACAGTATACACTCTGTAGTGTTATATACAGTACACACTCTGTAGTGTTATATACACTATACACTCTGTAGTGTTATATACAGTATACACTCTGTAGTGTTATATACAGTACACACTCTGTAGTGTTATATACAGTACACACTCTGTAGTGTTATATACAGTACACACTCTGTAGTGTTATATACAGTACACACTCTGTAGTGTTATATACAGTATACACTCTGTAGTGTTATATACAGTACACACTCTGTAGTGTTATATACAGTATACACTATGTAGTGTTATATACAGTACACACTCTGTAGTGTTATATACAGTATACACTCTGTAGTGTTATATACAGTATACACTCTGTAGTGTTATATACAGTACACACTCTGTAGTGTTATATACAGTACACACTATGTAGTGTTATATACAGTACACACTATGTAGTGTTATATACAGTACACACTCTGTAGTGTTATATACAGTACACACTCTGTAGTGTTATATACAGTACACACTCTGTAGTGTTATATACAGTATACACTATGTAGTGTTATATACAGTATACACTCTGTAGTGTTATATACAGTATACACTCTGTAGTGTTATATACAGTATACACTCTGTAGTGTTATATACAGTACACACTCTGTAGTGTTATATACAGTACACACTCTGTAGTGTTATATACAGTATACACTCTGTAGTGTTATATACAGTACACACTCTGTAGTGTTATATACAGTACACACTCTGTAGTGTTATATACAGTATACACTCTGTAGTGTTATATACAGTATACACTCTGTAGTGTTATATACAGTACACACTCTGTAGTGTTATATACACTATACACTCTGTAGTGTTATATACAGTATACACTCTGTCGTGTTATATACAGTACACACTCTGTAGTGTTATATACAGTACACACTCTGTAGTGTTATATACAGTATACACTCTGTAGTGTTATATACAGTACACACTCTGTAGTGTTATATACAGTATACACTCTGTAGTGTTATATACAGTACACACTCTGTAGTGTTATATACAGTACACACTCTGTAGTGTTATATACAGTATACACTCTGTAGTGTTATATACAGTACACACTCTGTAGTGTTATATACAGTACACACTCTGTAGTGTTATATACAGTACACACTCTGTAGTGTTATATACAGTACACACTCTGTAGTGTTATATACAGTACACACTCTGTAGTGTTATATACAGTATACACTCTGTAGTGTTATATACAGTATACACTCCTTAGTGTTATATACAGTTCACACTCTGTAGTGTTATATACAGTATACACTCTGTAGTGTTATATACAGTTCACACTCTGTAGTGTTATATACAGTACACACTCTGTAGTGTTATATACAGTACACACTCTGTAGTGTTATATACAGTACACACTCTGTAGTGTTATATACAGTACACACTCTGTAGTGTTATATACAGTACACACTCTGTAGTGTTATATACAGTACACAATATGTAGTGTTATATACAGTACACACTCTGTAGTGTTATATACAGTATACACTCTGTAGTGTTATATACAGTACACACTCTGTAGTGTTATATACAGTATACACTCTGTAGTGTTATATACAGTACACACTCTGTAGTTATACAGTACACACTCTGTAGTGTTATATACAGTATACACTCTGTAGTGTTATATACAGTACACACTCTGTAGTGTTATATACAGTATACAGTATACACTCTGTAGTGTTATATACAGTTCACACTCTGTAGTGTTATATACACTATACACTCTGTAGTGTTATATACAGTATACACTCTGTAGTGTTATATACAGTACACACTCTGTAGTGTTATATACAGTACACACTCTGTAGTGTTATATACAGTTCACACTCTGTAGTGTTATATACACTATACACTCTGTAGTGTTATATACAGTACACACTCTGTAGTGTTATATACAGTACACACTCTGTAGTGTTATATACAGTACACACTATGTAGTGTTATATACAGTATACACTCTGTAGTGTTATATACAGTACACACTCTGTAGTGTTATATACAGTATACACTCTGTAGTGTTATATACAGTTCACACTCTGTAGTGTTATATACAGTATACACTCTGTAGTGTTATATACAGGTCACACTCTGTAGTGTTATATACACTATACACTCTGTAGTGTTATATACAGTATACACTCTGTAGTGTTATATACAGTACACACTCTGTAGTGTTATATACAGTATACACTCTGTAGTGTTATATACAGTATACACTCTGTAGTGTTATATACAGTATACACTCTGTAGTGTTATATACAGTATACACTCTGTAGTGTTATATACAGTACACACTCTGTAGTGTTATATACAGTATACACTCTGTAGTGTTATATACAGTACACACTCTGTAGTGTTATATACAGTATACACTCTGTAGTGTTATATACAGTATACACTCTGTAGTGTTATATACAGTACACACTCTGTAGTGTTATATACAGTATACACTCTGTAGTGTTATATACAGTATACACTCTGTAGTGTTATATACAGTACACACTCTGTAGTGTTATATACACTATACACTCTGTAGTGTTATATACAGTACACACTCTGTAGTGTTATATACAGTATACACTCTGTAGTGTTATATACAGTATACACTCTGTAGTGTTATATACAGTACACACTCTGTAGTGTTATATACAGTATACACTCTGTCGTGTTATATACAGTACACACTCTGTCGTGTTATATACAGTATACACTCTGTAGTGTTATATACAGTACACACTCTGTAGTGTTATATACAGTATACACTCTGTAGTGTTATATACAGTATACACTCTGTAGTGTTATATACAGTTCACACTCTGTAGTGTTATATACAGTATACACTCTGTAGTGTTATATACAGTTCACACTCTGTAGTGTTATATACACTATACACTCTGTAGTGTTATATACAGTATACACTCTGTAGTGTTATATACAGTACACACTCTGTAGTGTTATATACAGTATACACTCTGTAGTGTTATATACAGTACACACTCTGTAGTGTTATATACAGTATACACTCTGTAGTGTTATATACAGTACACACTCTGTAGTGTTATATACAGTACACACTCTGTAGTGTTATATACAGTACACACTCTGTAGTGTTATATACAGTATACACTCTGTAGTGTTATATACAGTATACACTCTGTAGTGTTATATACAGTACACCCTCTGTAGTGTTATATACAGTACACACTCTGTAGTGTTATATACAGTATACACTCTGTAGTGTTATATACAGTACACACTCTGTAGTGTTATATACAGTATACACTCTGTAGTGTTATATACAGTACACACTCTGTAGTGTTATATACAGTATACACTCTGTAGTGTTATATACAGTATACACTCTGTAATGTTATATACAGTATACACTCTGTAGTGTTATATACAGTACACACTCTGTAGTGTTATATACAGTATACACTATGTAGTGTTATATACAGTACACACTCTGTAGTGTTATATACAGTACACACTCTGTAGTGTTATATACAGTATACACTATGTAGTGTTATATACAGTATACACTCTGTAGTGTTATATACAGTACACACTCTGTAGTGTTATATACAGTACACACTCTGTAGTGTTATATACAGTATACACTCTGTAGTGTTATATACAGTATACACTCTGTAGTGTTATATACAGTACACACTATGTAGTGTTATATACAGTACACACTCTGTAGTGTTATATACAGTATACACTCTGTAGTGTTATATACAGTACACACTCTGTAGTGTTATATACAGTACACACTCTGTAGTGTTATATACAGTATACACTCTGTAGTGTTATATACAGTACACACTATGTAGTGTTATATACAGTACACACTCTGTAGTGTTATATACAGTACACACTCTGTAGTGTTATATACAGTACACACTCTGTAGTGTTATATACAGTATACAGTATACACTCTGTAGTGTTATATACAGTACACACGCTGTAGTGTTATATACAGTACACACTCTGTAGTGTTATATACAGTACACACTCTGTAGTGTTATATACAGTACACACTCTGTAGTGTTATATACAGTACACACTCTGTAGTGTTATATACAGTACACACTCTGTAGTGTTATATACAGTACACACTCTGTAGTGTTATATACAGTACACACTCTGTAGTGTTATATACAGTACACACTCTGTAGTGGTATATACAGTATACACTCTGTAGTGTTATATACAGTACACACTCTGTAGTGTTATATACACTATACACTCTGTAGTGTTATATACAGTATACACTCTCTAGTGTTATATACAGTATACACTCTGTAGTGTTATATACAGTATACACTCTGTAGTGTTATATACAGTACACACTCTGTAGTGTTATATACAGTATACACTCTGTAGTGGTATATACAGTATACACTCTGTAGTGTTATATACAGTATACACTCTGTAGTGTTATATACAGTACACACTCTGTAGTGTTATATACAGTATACACTCTGTAGTGTTATATACAGTATACACTCTGTAGTGGTATATACAGTATACACTCTGTAGTGTTATATACAGTATACACTCTGTAGTGGTATATACAGTATACACTCTGTAGTGTTATATACAGTATACACTCTGTAGTGGTATATACAGTATACACTCTGTAGTGGTATATACAGTATACACTCTGTAGTGTTATATACAGTATACACTCTGTAGTGTTATATACAGTATACACTCTGTAGTGGTATATACAGTATACACTCTGTAGTGTTATATACAGTACGTAGGAACAGGAAGCCCGTTCCTTCTTGAAGATGAAGTTCAATAAGTCCCAACAGGCCCACGCCGTCTCATCCCATCGCTACTTCATGGTTGTGGGCTGTTTTTCTTTTCTTCAATTAACCATTTCATTTTTGACAGTTTGAAGCAAAGTCACTGGAGCTTGAGAACCCATGAATGATGGCACTTAGTGAGAAGGCTCCCGCCTACACCCCATTAACCCCCGTCACTCACGCCGAGGATCACAGGTCTGGAGGACGAGCCAGTCACACGTCAGCGTGCGGTGGATCCCCAGAAAGAGCCACTGAGAGTCCCTTCCTTCGCCCCCTATATGTCTGCGGTTTGAGATGTAAAGCGATCGCATGGTGGCTGTTCCTGCTCTGCTCCATGAGGGCAGCCTGCTTCCTCCCAGAGGGTTGTTTTTCATCCGTCCAGATGCCCCGCAGATGAGCCTCTCTGGAGGTGTTGAGGACGGGCCGACAACATGCCACATACTGCATCGCAAAGCTGCAGGCCTAACGCTCACATGCTCAACAGTTGGCGTCCACACACAGCTCGCACACAGCTCACACACAGCTCGCACACAGCTCACACACAGCTCGCACACAGCTCACACACAGCTCGCACACAGCTCACACACAGCTCGCACACAGCTCACACACAGCTCGCACACAGCTCACACACAGCTCACACACAGCTCACACACACACACAGCTCGCACACAGCTCACACACAGCTCACACACAGCTCACACACACACACAGCTCGCACACAGCTCACACACAGCTCACACACAGCTCACACACAGCTCGCACACAGCTCACAAACACACACACACAGCTCACACACACACACACACAGCTCACACACACACACAGCTCGCACACAGCTCACACACAGCTCACACACAGCTCGCACACAGCTCACACACAGCTCGCACACAGCTCACACACAGCTCACACACAGCTCGCACACAGCTCACACACAGCTCGCACACAGCTCGCACACAGCTCACACACAGCTCGCACACAGCTCACACACAGCTCGCACACAGCTCACAAACACACACACACAGCTCACACACAGCTCACACACACACACAGCTCGCACACAGCTCACACACAGCTCACACACAGCTCGCACACAGCTCACACACACACACAGCTCGCACACAGCTCACAAACACACACACACAGCTCGCACACAGCTCACACACAGCTCGCACACAGCTCACACACACACACAGCTCGCACACAGCTCACAAACACACACACACAGCTCACACACAGCTCACACACACACACAGCTCGCACACAGCTCACACACAGCTCACAAACACACACACACAGCTCACACACAGCTCACACACACACACAGCTCGCACACAGCTCACACACAGCTCGCACACAGCTCACACACAGCTCGCACACAGCTCACAAACACACACACACAGCTCACACACAGCTCACACACACACACAGCTCACACACAGCTCACACACAGCTCACAAACACACACACACAGCTCACACACAGCTCACACACACACACAGCTCACACACAGCTCACACACAGCTCACACACACACACACACACACACACAGCTCACACACAGCTCACACACAGCTCACACACAGCTCACACACACACAGCTCACACACAGCTCACACACACACAGCTCACACACACACACACACACAGCTCACACACACACAGCTCACACACAGCTCACACACACACAGCTCACACACACACACACACACACACACACAGCTCACACACAGCTCACACACCAGGCTTCTCAGAAGAAGGGGCAGCTGTTCACCAGAGAGGTGGAGATGTTCACCAGAGAGGTGGAGATGTTCTCCAGAGAGGTGGAGATGTTCTCCAGAGAGGTGGAGATGTTCTCCAGAGAGGTGGAGATGTTCTCCAGAGAGGTGGAGATGTTCTCCAGAGAGGTGGTGATGTTCACCAGAGAGGTAGAGATGTTCACCAGAGAGGTAGAGATGTTCTCCAGAGAGGTGGAGATGTTCTCCAGAGAGGTAGAGATGTTCACCAGAGAGGTAGAGATGTTCTCCAGAGAGGTGGAGATGTTCTCCAGAGAGGTAGAGATGTTCTCCAGAGAGGTAGAGATGTTCTCCAGAGAGGTGGAGATGTTCTCCAGAGAGGTAGAGATGTTCACCAGAGAGGTGGAGATGTTCTCCAGAGAGGTAGAGATGTTCACCAGAGAGGTAGAGATGTTCTCCAGAGAGGTGGAGATGTTCTCCAGAGAGGTAGAGATGTTCTCCAGAGAGGTAGAGATGTTCACCAGAGAGGTGGAGATGTTCTCCAGAGAGGTGGAGATGTTCTCCAGAGAGGTAGAGATGTTCACCAGAGAGGTAGAGATGTTCTCCAGAGAGGTGGAGATGTTCTCCAGAGAGGTAGAGATGTTCTCCAGAGAGGTAGAGATGTTCTCCAGAGAGGTGGAGATGTTCTCCAGAGAGGTAGAGATGTTCACCAGAGAGGTGGAGATGTTCTCCAGAGAGGTGGAGATGTTCTCCAGAGAGGTGGAGATGTTCACCAGAGAGGTGGAGATGTTCTCCAGAGAGGTAGAGATGTTCTCCAGAGAGGTAGAGATGTTCTCCAGAGAGGTAGAGATGTTCTCCAGAGAGGTGGAGATGTTCACCAGAGAGGTAGAGATGTTCTCCAGAGAGGTGGAGATGTTCACCAGAGAGGTGGAGATGTTCTCCAGAGAGGTGGATATGTTCACCAGAGAGGTGGAGATGTTCTCCAGAGAGGTGGAGATGTTCACCAGAGAGGTGGAGATGTTCTCCAGAGAGGTGGAGATGTTCTCCAGAGAGGTAGAGATGTTCTCCAGAGAGGTGGAGATGTTCTCCAGAGAGGTGGAGATGTTCTCCAGAGAGGTAGAGATGTTCACCAGAGAGGTGGAGATGTTCACCAGAGAGGTGGAGATGTTCTCCAGAGAGGTGGAGATGTTCTCCAGAGAGGTAAAGATGTTCACCAGAGAGGTGGAGATGTTCTCCAGAGAGGTGGAGATGTTCTCCAGAGAGGTAGAGATGTTCACCAGAGAGGTAGAGATGTTCTCCAGAGAGGTGGAGATGTTCACCAGAGAGGTGGAGATGTTCTCCAGAGAGGTAGAGATGTTCTCCAGAGAGGTAGAGATGTTCTCCAGAGAGGTAGAGATGTTCTCCAGAGAGGTAGATATGTTCTCCAGAGAGGTAGAGATGTTCTCCAGAGAGGTGGAGATGTTCTCCAGAGAGGTGGAGATGTTCTCCAGAGAGGTAGAGATGTTCTCCAGAGAGGTGGAGATGTTCTCCAGAGAGGTCTCCAGAGAGGTAGAGATGTTCTCCAGAGAGGTAGAGATGTTCTCCAGAGAGGTGGAGATGTTCTCCAGAGAGGTAGAGATGTTCTCCAGAGAGGTAGAGATGTTCACCAGAGAGGTAGAGATGTTCTCCAGAGAGGTAGAGATGTTCTCCAGAGAGGTAGAGATGTTCTCCAGAGAGGTAGAGATGTTCTCCAGAGAGGTAGAGATGTTCTCCAGAGAGGTGGAGATGTTCTCCAGAGAGGTAGAGATGTTCTCCAGAGAGGTGGAGATGTTCTCCAGAGAGGTAGAGATGTTCTCCAGAGAGGTAGAGATGTTCTCCAGAGAGGTAGAGATGTTCTCCAGAGAGGTAGAGATGTTCTCCAGAGAGGTAGAGATGTTCTCCAGAGAGGTGGAGATGTTCTCCAGAGAGGTAGAGATGTTCTCCAGAGAGGTAGAGATGTTCTCCAGAGAGGTGGAGATGTTCACCAGAGAGGGGGAGATGTTCTCCAGAGAGGTAGAGATGTTCTCCAGAGAGATGTTCACCAGAGAGGTGGAGATGTTCTCCAGAGAGGTAGAGATGTTCTCCAGAGAGGTAGAGATGTTCTCCAGAGAGGTGGTAGAGATGTTCTCCAGAGAGGTAGAGATGTTCTCCAGAGAGGTGGAGATGTTCACCAGAGAGGTGGAGATGTTCTCCAGAGAAGTAGAGATGTTCTCCAGAGAGGTAGAGATGTTCTCCAGAGAGGTAGAGATGTTCTCCAGAGAGGTGGAGATGTTCACCAGAGAGGTGGAGATGTTCTCCAGAGAGGTAGAGATGTTCTCCAGAGAGGTAGAGATGTTCTCCAGAGAGGTGGAGATGTTCTCCAGAGAGGTAGAGATGTTCTCCAGAGAGGTAGAGATGTTCTCCAGAGAGGTGGAGATGTTCTCCAGAGAGGTGGATATGTTCTCCAGAGAGGTAGAGATGTTCTCCAGAGAGGTAGAGATGTTCTGTTCTCCAGGTAGAGATGTTCTCCAGAGAGGTGGAGATGTTCTCCAGAGAGGTGGAGATGTTCTCCAGAGAGGTAGAGATGTTCTCCAGAGAGGTAGAGATGTTCTCCAGAGAGGTAGAAATGTTCTGTTCTCCAGGTAGAGATGTTCTCCAGAGAGGTGGAGATGTTCTCCAGAGAGGTAGAGATGTTCTGTTCTCCAGGTAGAGATGTTCTCCAGAGAGGTGGAGATGTTCTCCAGAGAGGTGGATATGTTCTCCAGAGAGGTGGAGATGTTCTCCAGAGTAGTAGAGATGTTCTCCAGAGAGGTGGAGATGTTCTCCAGACAGGTAGAGATGTTCTCCAGAGAGGTAGAGATGTTCTCCAGAGAGGTGGAGATGTTCTCCAGAGAGGTAGAGATGTTCTCCAGAGAGGTGGAGATGTTCTCCAGAGAGGTAGAGATGTTCTCCAGAGAGGTGGAGATGTTCTCCAGAGAGGTAGAGATGTTCTCCAGAGAGGTAGAGATGTTCTCCAGAGAGGTAGATATGTTCTCCAGAGATGTAGAGATGTTCTCCAGAGAGGTGGAGATGTTCTCCAGAGAGGTAGAGATGTTCTCCAGAGAGGTGGAGATGTTCTCCAGAGAGGTAGAGATGTTCTCCAGAGATGTAGAGATGTTCTCCAGAGAGGTGGAGATATTCTCCAGAGAGGTGGAGATGTTCTCCAGAGAGGTAGAGATGTTCTCCAGAGATGTAGAGATGTTCTCCAGAGAGGTGGAGATGTTCTCCAGAGAGGTGGAGATGTTCTCCAGAGAGGTAGAGATGTTCTCCAGAGAGGTAGAGATGTTCTCCAGAGAGGTGGAGATGTTCTCCAGAGAGGTGGAGATGTTCTCCAGAGAGGTAGAGATGTTCTCCAGAGATGTAGAGATGTTCTCCAGAGAGGTGGAGATGTTCTCCAGAGAGGTGGAGATGTTCTCCAGAGAGGTAGAGATGTTCTCCAGAGAGGTAGAGATGTTCTCCAGGTAGAGATGTTCTCCAGAGAGGTAGAGATGTTCTCCATAGAGGTAGAGATGTTCTCCAGGTAGAGATGTTCTCCAGAGATAGAGAGATGTTCTCCAGAGAGGTAGAGATGTTCTCCAGGTAGAGATGTTCTCCAGAGAGGTAGAGATGTTCTCCAGAGAGGTAGAGATGTTCTCCAGAGAGGTAGAGATGTAGAGATATTCTCCAGAGAGGTAGAGATGTTCTCCAGGTAGAGATGTTCTCCAGAGAGGTGGAGATGTTCTCCAGAGAGGTAGAGATGTTCTCCAGAGAGGTAGCGATGTTCTCCAGAGAGGTGGAGATGTTCTCCAGAGAGGTAGAGATGTTCTCCAGAGGTAGAGATGTTCTCCAGAGAGGTAGAGATGTTCTCCAGGTAGAGATGTTCTCCAGGTAGAGGTAGAGATGTTCTCCAGAGAGGTAGAGATGTTCTCCAGGTAGAGATGTTCTCCAGAGAGGTAGAGATGTTCTCCAGAGAGGTGGAGATGTTCTCCAGAGAGGTAGAGATGTTCTCCAGGTAGAGATGTTCTCCAGAGAGGTAGAGATGTTCTCCAGGTAGAGATGTTCTCCAGAGAGGTGGAGATGTTCTCCAGAGAGGTAGAGATGTTCTCCAGAGAGAGAGAGATGTTCTCCAGAGAGGTGGAGATGTTCTCCAGAGAGGTAGAGATGTTCTCCAGAGAGAGAGAGATGTTCTCCAGAGAGGTGGAGATGTTCTCCAGGTAGAGATGTTCTCCAGAGAGAGAGATGTTCTCCAGAGAGGTAGAGATGTTCTCCAGAGAGAGAGAGATGTTCTCCAGAGAGGTGGAGATGTTCTCCAGAGAGGTAGAGATGTTCTCCAGAGATGTAGAGATGTTCTCCAGAGAGGTGGAGATGTTCTCCAGAGAGGTGGAGATGTTCTCCAGAGAGGTAGAGATGTTCTCCAGAGAGGTAGAGATGTTCTCCAGGTAGAGATGTTCTCCAGAGAGGTAGAGATGTTCTCCATAGAGGTAGAGATGTTCTCCAGGTAGAGATGTTCTCCAGAGATAGAGAGATGTTCTCCAGAGAGGTAGAGATGTTCTCCAGGTAGAGATGTTCTCCAGAGAGGTAGAGATGTTCTCCAGAGAGGTAGAGATGTTCTCCAGAGAGGTAGAGATGTAGAGATATTCTCCAGAGAGGTAGAGATGTTCTCCAGGTAGAGATGTTCTCCAGAGAGGTGGAGATGTTCTCCAGAGAGGTAGAGATGTTCTCCAGAGAGGTAGCGATGTTCTCCAGAGAGGTGGAGATGTTCTCCAGAGAGGTAGAGATGTTCTCCAGAGGTAGAGATGTTCTCCAGAGAGGTAGAGATGTTCTCCAGGTAGAGATGTTCTCCAGGTAGAGGTAGAGATGTTCTCCAGAGAGGTAGAGATGTTCTCCAGAGAGGTGGAGATGTTCTCCAGAGAGGTAGAGATGTTCTCCAGGTAGAGATGTTCTCCAGAGAGGTAGAGATGTTCTCCAGGTAGAGATGTTCTCCAGAGAGGTGGAGATGTTCTCCAGAGAGGTAGAGATGTTCTCCAGAGAGAGAGAGATGTTCTCCAGAGAGGTGGAGATGTTCTCCAGAGAGGTAGAGATGTTCTCCAGAGAGAGAGAGATGTTCTCCAGAGAGGTGGAGATGTTCTCCAGAGAGAGAGATGTTCTCCAGAGAGGTAGAGATGTTCTCCAGAGAGAGAGAGATGTTCTCCAGAGAGGTAGAGATGTTCTCCAGAGAGAGAGAGATGTTCTCCAGAGAGGTAGAGATGTTCTCCAGAGAGAGGAGATGTTCTCCAGAGAGGTAGAGATGTTCTCCAGGTAGAGATGTTCTCCAGAGAGGTAGAGATGTTCTCCAGAGAGGTAGGGATGTTCTGTCCCCCCCCCCCCCTGACCCCACTCTGTCCCCCCCCCCTGACCCCACTCTGCCCCCCCCCCCCTGACCCCACTCTGCCCCCCCCCTCCTGACCCCACTCTGCCCCCCCCCCCTCCTGACCCCACTCTGTCCCCCCCCTGACCCCACTCTGCCCCCCCCCCTTCCTGACCCCACTATGTCCCCCCCCCTCCTGACCCCACTCTGCCCCCCCCCCCTGACCCCACTCTGCCCCCCCCCTGACCCCACTCTGCCCCCCCCCTGACCCCACTCTGCCCCTCCCCCTGACCCCACTCTGCCCCCCCCCTGACCCCACTATGCCCCCCCCCCTGACCCCACTCTGCCCCCCCCCCCTGACCCCACTCTGCCCCCCCCCCTGACCCCACTCTGTCCCCCCCCCCTGACCCCACTCTGCCCCCCCCCTGACCCCACTCTGTCCCCCCCCCCCTGACCCCACTCTGCCCCCCCCCCTGACCCCACTCTGCCCCCCCCCTGACCCCACTCTGTCCCCCCCCCTGACCCCACTCTGCCCCCCCCCTGACCCCACTCTGCCCCCCCCCCCTGACCCCACTCTTCCCCCCCCCTGACCCCACTCTGTCCCCCCCCCCCCCTGACCCCACTCTGTCCCCCCCCCCCTGACCCCACTCTGCCCCCCCCCCCCTGAGGAGGGGGGACACACACTCCCTTATCTCAGGGGGAACACACACTCCCTTATCTCTGAGGGAACACACACTCCCTTATCTCTGGGGGAACACACACTCCCTTATCTCTGAGGGAACACACACTCACTTATCTCTGGGGGAACACACACTCCCTTATCTCTGGGGGAGCACACACTCCCTTATCTCTGGGGGAACACACACTCCCTTATCTCTGAGGGAACACACGCTCCCTTATCTCTGGGGGAACACACACTCACTTATCTATGGGGGAACACACACTCCCTTATATCTGGGGGAACACACGCTCCCTTATCTCTGGGGGAACACACGCTCCCTTATCTCTGGGGGAACACACACTCCCTTATCTCTGGGGGAACACACACTCCCTTATCTCTGGGGGAACACACACTCCCTTATCTCTGGGGGAACACACGCTCCCTTATCTCTGAGGGAACACACGCTCCCTTATCTCTGGGGGAACACACACTCCCTTATCTCTGGGGGAACACACGCTCCCTTAGCTCTGGGGGAACACGCACTCCCTTATCTCTGAGGGAACACACACTCCCTTATCTCTGGGGGAACACACGCTCCCTTATCTCTGGGGGAACACACACTCCCTTATCTCTGGGGGAACACACACTCCCTTATCTCTGGGGGAACACATGCTCCCTTATCTCTGGGGGAACAGCCGCTCCCTTATCTCTGGGGGAACACACACACCCTTATCTCTGAGGGAACACACACACCCTTATCTCTGGGGGAACAGCCGCTCCCTTATCTCTGGGGGAACACGCACACACCCTTATCTCTGGGGGAACAGCCGCTTCCTTATCTCTGGGGGAACACACACACCCTTATCTCTGAGGGAACACACACACCCTTATCTCTGAGGGAACACACACTCCCTTATATCTGAGGGAACACACACTCCCTTATCTCTGGGGGAACAGCCGCTCCCTTATCTCTGGGGGAACACACACACCCTTATCTCTGGGGGAACAGCCGCTCCCTTATCTCTGGGGGAACAGCCGCTCCCTTATCTCTGGGGGAACACACACTCCCTTATCTCTGAGGGAACACAAACTCCCTTATCTCTGGGGGAACACACACTCCCTTATCTCTGGGGGAACAGCCGCTCCCTTATCTCTGGGGGAACACACACACCCTTATCTCTGGGGGAACACACGCTCCCTTATCTCTGGGGGAACACACACTCCCTTATCTCTGGGGGAACACACGCTCCCTTATCTCTGGGGGAACACACGCTCCCTTATCTCTGGGGGAACACACACTCCCTTATCTCTGGGGGAACACACACTCCCTTATCTCTGGGGGAGCACACGCTCCCTTATCTCTGAGGGAACACACACTCCCTTATCTCTGAGGGAACACACACTCCCTTATCTCTGGGGGAACACACACTCCCTTATCTCTGGGGGAACACACACTCCCTTATCTCTGGGGGAACACACGCTCCATTATCTCTGAGGGAACACACACTCCCTTATCTCTGGGGGAACACACGCTCCCTTATCTCTGAGGGAACACACACTCCCTTATCTCTGAGGGAACACACACTCCCTTATCTCTGGGGGAACACACGCTCCCTTATCTCTGGGGGAACACACACTCCCTTATCTCTGGGGGAACACACGCTCCCTTATCTCTGGGGGAACACACACTCCCTTATCTCTGGGGGAACACACACTCCCTTATCTCTGAGGGGAACACACGCTCCCTTATCTCTGGGGGAACACACACTCCCTTATCTCTGAGGGAACACACGCTCCCTTATCTCTGGGGGAACACACGCTCCCTTATCTCTGAGGGGAACACACGCTCCCTTATCTCTGGGGGAACACACACTCCCTTATCTCTGATGGAACACACACTCCCTTATCTCTGGGGGAACACTTGCTCCCTTATCTCTGAGGGAACACACGCTCCCTTATCTCTGGGGGAACACACACTCCCTTATCTCTGGGGGAACACACGCTCCCTTAGCTCTGGGGGAACACACACTCCCTTATCTCTGAGGGAACACACACTCCCTTATCTCTGGGGGAACACACGCTCCCTTATCTCTGGGGGAACACACACTCCCTTATCTCTGGGGGAACACACACTCCCTTATCTCTGGGGGAACACATGCTCCCTTATCTCTGGGGGAACAGCCGCTCCCTTATCTCTGGGGGAACACACACACCCTTATCTCTGAGGGAACACACACACCCTTATCTCTGGGGGAACAGCCGCTCCCTTATCTCTGGGGGAACACGCACACACCCTTATCTCTGGGGGAACAGCCGCTTCCTTATCTCTGGGGGAACACACACACCCTTATCTCTGAGGGAACACACACACCCTTATCTCTGAGGGAACACACACTCCCTTATATCTGAGGGAACACACACTCCCTTATCTCTGGGGGAACAGCCGCTCCCTTATCTCTGGGGGAACACACACACCCTTATCTCTGGGGGAACAGCCGCTCCCTTATCTCTGGGGGAACAGCCGCTCCCTTATCTCTGGGGGAACACACACTCCCTTATCTCTGAGGGAACACAAACTCCCTTATCTCTGGGGGAACACACACTCCCTTATCTCTGGGGGAACAGCCGCTCCCTTATCTCTGGGGGAACACACACACCCTTATCTCTGGGGGAACACACGCTCCCTTATCTCTGGGGGAACACACACTCCCTTATCTCTGGGGGAACACACGCTCCCTTATCTCTGGGGGAACACACGCTCCCTTATCTCTGGGGGAACACACACTCCCTTATCTCTGGGGGAACACACACTCCCTTATCTCTGGGGGAGCACACGCTCCCTTATCTCTGAGGGAACACACACTCCCTTATCTCTGAGGGAACACACACTCCCTTATCTCTGGGGGAACACACACTCCCTTATCTCTGGGGGAACACACACTCCCTTATCTCTGGGGGAACACACGCTCCATTATCTCTGAGGGAACACACACTCCCTTATCTCTGGGGGAACACACGCTCCCTTATCTCTGAGGGAACACACACTCCCTTATCTCTGAGGGAACACACACTCCCTTATCTCTGGGGGAACACACGCTCCCTTATCTCTGGGGGAACACACACTCCCTTATCTCTGGGGGAACACACGCTCCCTTATCTCTGGGGGAACACACACTCCCTTATCTCTGGGGGAACACACACTCCCTTATCTCTGAGGGGAACACACGCTCCCTTATCTCTGGGGGAACACACACTCCCTTATCTCTGAGGGAACACACGCTCCCTTATCTCTGGGGGAACACACGCTCCCTTATCTCTGAGGGGAACACACGCTCCCTTATCTCTGGGGGAACACACACTCCCTTATCTCTGATGGAACACACACTCCCTTATCTCTGGGGGAACACTTGCTCCCTTATCTCTTAGGGGAACAGCCGCTCCCTTATCTCTGGGGGAACACACACTCCCTTATCTCTGAGGGAACACACACTCCCTTATCTTTGGTGGAACACACACTCCCTTATCTCTGGGGGAACACACGCTCCCTTATCTCTGAGGGAACACACACTCCCTTATCTCTGACGGAACACACACTCCCTTATCTCTGGGGGAACACATGCTCCCTTATCTCTGGGGGAACACACACTCCCTTATCTCTGAGGGAACACAAACTCCCTTATCTCTGAGGGAACACACACTCCCTTATCTCTGGGGGAACACACGCTCCCTTATCTCTGGGGGGAACACACGCTCCCTTATCTCCGGGGGAACACACACTCCCTTATCTCTGGGGGAACACACACTCCCTTATCTCTGGGGGAACACACACTCCCTTATCTCTGAGGGAACACACGCTCCCTTATCTCTGAGGGAACACACACTCCCTTATCTCTGGGGGAACACACACTCCCTTATCTCTGGGGGAACACACGCTCCCTTATCTCTGGGGGAACACACACTCCCTTATCTCTGAGGGAACACACACTCCCTTATCTCTGAGGGAACACACACTCCCTTATCTCTGGGAGAACACACGCTCCCTTATCTCTGGGGGAACACACGCTCCCTTATCTCTGAGGGAACACACACTCCCTTATCTCTGAGGGAACACACACTCCCTTATCTCTGGGGGAACACACACTCCCTTATCTCTGGGGGAACACACACTCCCTTATCTCTGGGGGATCACACACTCCCTTATCTCTGGGGGAACACGTGCTCCCTTATCTCTGGGGGAACACACACTCCCTTATCTCTGAGGGAACACACGCTCCCTTATCTCTGGGGGAACACCCACTCCCTTATCTCTGGGGGAACACACGCTCCCTTATCTCTGGGGGAACACACACTCCCTTATCTCTGAGGGAACACACACTCCCTTATCTCTGGGGGAACACACACTCCCTTATCTCTGGGGGAACACACACTCCCTTATCTCTGGGGGAACACACACTCCCTTATCTCTGGGGGAACACACACTCCCTTATCTCTGGGGGAACACACACTCCCTTATCTCTGGGGGAACACACGCTCCCTTATCTCTGGGGGAACACTCGCTCCCTTATCTCTGAGGGAACACTCACTCCCTTATCTCTGAGGGAACACACGCTCCCTTATCTCTGAGGGAACACACACTCCCTTATCTCTGAGGGAACACTCACTCCCTTATCTCTGGGGGAACACACTCCCTTATCTCTGGGGGAACACACACTCCCTTATCTCTGGGGGAACACTCACTCCCTTATCTCTGGGGGAACACACGCTCCCTTATCTCTGGGGGAACACACGCTCCCTTATCTCTGGGGGAACACACACTCCCTTATCTCTGGGGGAACACACACTCCCTTATCTCTGGGGGAACACACACTCCCTTATCTCTGGGGGAACACACGCTCCATTATCTCTGAGGGAACACACACTCCCTTATCTCTGGGGGAATACACGCTCCCTTATCTCTGTGGGAACACACACTCCCTTATCTCTGAGGGAACACACACTCCCTTATCTCTGGGGGAACACACACTCCCTTATCTCTGGGGGAACACACACTCCCTTATCTCTGAGGGAACACCCACTCCCTTATCTCTGGGGGAACACACACTCCCTTATCTCTGGGGGAACACACACTCCCTTATCTCTGGGGGAACACACACTCCCTTATCTCTGGGGGAACACACGCTCCCTTATCTCTGGGGGAACACACGCTCCCTTATCTCTGAGGGAACACACGCTCCCTTATCTCTGAGGGAACACACACTCCCTTATCTCTGGGGGAACACACACTCCCTTATCTCTGGGGGAACACACACTCCCTTATCTCTGGGGGAACACACGCTCCCTTATCTCTGGGGGAACACACACTCCCTTATCTCTGGGGGAACACACGCCCCCTTATCTCTGGGGGAACACACACTCCCTTATCTCTGGGGGAACACACACTCCCTTATCTCTGGGGGAACACACACTCCCTTATCTCTGGGGGAACACACGCTCCATTATCTCTGAGGGAACACACACTCCCTTATCTCTGGGGGAACACACGCTCCCTTATCTCTGAGGGAACACACACTCCCTTATCTCTGAGGGAACACACACTCCCTTATCTCTGGGGGAACACACACTCCCTTATCTCTGGGGGAACACACACTCCCTTATCTCTGGGGGAACACACGCTCCCTTATCTCTGAGGGAACACACGCTCCCTTATCTCTGAGGGAACACACACTCCCTTATCTCTGGGGGAACACACACTCCCTTATCTCTGGGGGAACACACACTCCCTTATCTCTGGGGGAACAGCCGCTCCCTTATCTCTGAGGGAACACACACTCCCTTATCTCTGGGGGAACACACACTCCCTTATCTCTGGGGGAACACACACTCCCTTATCTCTGGGGGAACACACACTCCCTTATCTCTGGGGGAACACACACTCCCTTATCTCTGGGGGAACACACACTCCCTTATCTCTGAGGGAACACCCGCTCCCTTATCTCTGAGGGAACACACACTCCCTTATCTCTGGGGGAACACACACTCCCTTATCTCTGGGGGAACACACGCTCCCTTATCTCTGGGGGAACAGCCGCTCCCTTATCTCTGAGGGAACACACACTCCCTTATCTCTGGGGGAACACACACTCCCTTATCTCTGGGGGAACACACACTCCCTTATCTCTGGGGGAACACACGCTCCCTTATCTCTGGGGGAACACACGCTCCCTTATCTCTGGGGGAACACACGCTCCCTTATCTCTGAGGGAACACACGCTCCCTTATCTCTGAGGGAACACACGCTCCCTTATCTCTGAGGGAACACACGCTCCCTTATCTCTGAGGGAACACACACTCCCTTATCTCTGGGGGAACACACACTCCCTTATCTCTGGGGGAACACACACTCCCTTATCTCTGGGGGAACACGCACTCCCTTATCTCTGGGGGAACAGCCGCTCCCTTATCTCTGGGGGAACAGCCGCTCCCTTATCTCTGGGGGAACACACACTCCCTTATCTCTGGGGGAACACACAATCCCTTATCTCTGGGGGAACACACACTCCCTTATCTCTGAGGGAACACACACTCCCTTATCTCTGGGGGAACACACACTCCCTTATCTCTGGGGGAACACACACTCCCTTATCTCTGGGGGAACACACACTCCCTTATCTCTGGGGGAACACACACTCCCTTATCTCTGGGGGAACACACACTCCCTTATCTCTGGGGGAACAGCCGCTCCCTTATCTCTGAGGGAACACACACTCCCTTATCTCTGGGGGAACACACACTCCCTTATCTCTGGGGGAACACCACTCCCTTATCTCTGGGGGAACACACACTCCCTTATCTCTGGGGGAACACACACTCCCTTATCTCTGAGGGGAACACACACTCCCTTATCTCTGGGGGAACACACACTCCCTTATCTCTGGGGGAACACACACTCCCTTATCTCTGGGGGAACACACGCTCCCTTATCTCTGGGGGAACACACACTCCCTTATCTCTGGGGGAACACACACTCCCTTATCTCTGGGGGAACACACACTCCCTTATCTCTGGGGGAACACACACTCCCTTATCTCTGGGGGAACACACGCTCCATTATCTCTGAGGGAACACACACTCCCTTATCTCTGGGGGAACACACGCTCCCTTATCTCTGGGGGAACACACACTCCCTTATCTCTGAGGGAACACTCACTCCCTTATCTCTGGGGGAACACACTCCCTTATCTCTGGGGGAACACACACTCCCTTATCTCTGGGGGAACACACACTCCCTTATCTCTGGGGGAACACACACTCCCTTATCTCTGGGGGAACACACGCTCCCTTATCTCTGGGGGAACACACACTCCCTTATCTCTGGGGGAACACACACTCCCTTATCTCTGGGGGAACACACACTCCCTTATCTCTGGGGGAACACACGCTCCATTATCTCTGAGGGAACACACACTCCCTTATCTCTGGGGGAATACACGCTCCCTTATCTCTGTGGGAACACACACTCCCTTATCTCTGAGGGAACACACACTCCCTTATCTCTGGGGGAACACACACTCCCTTATCTCTGGGGGAACACACACTCCCTTATCTCTGAGGGAACACCCACTCCCTTATCTCTGGGGGAACACACACTCCCTTATCTCTGGGGGAACACACACTCCCTTATCTCTGGGGGAACACACGCTCCCTTATCTCTGGGGGAACACACGCTCCCTTATCTCTGAGGGAACACACGCTCCCTTATCTCTGAGGGAACACACACTCCCTTATCTCTGGGGGAACACACACTCCCTTATCTCTGGGGGAACACACACTCCCTTATCTCTGGGGGAACACACGCTCCCTTATCTCTGGGGGAACACACACTCCCTTATCTCTGGGGGAACACACGCCCCCTTATCTCTGGGGGAACACACACTCCCTTATCTCTGGGGGAACACACACTCCCTTATCTCTGGGGGAACACACACTCCCTTATCTCTGGGGGAACACACGCTCCATTATCTCTGAGGGAACATGCACTCCCTTATCTCTGGGGGAACACACACTCCCTTATCTCTGAGGGAACACACACTCCCTTATCTCTGAGGGAACACACACTCCCTTATCTCTGGGGGAACACACACTCCCTTATCTCTGGGGGAACACACGCTCCCTTATCTCTGAGGGAACACACGCTCCCTTATCTCTGAGGGAACACACTCCCTTATCTCTGGGGGAACACACACTCCCTTATCTCTGGGGGAACACACACTCCCTTATCTCTGGGGGAACAGCCGCTCCCTTATCTCTGAGGGAACACACACTCCCTTATCTCTGGGGGAACACACACTCCCTTATCTCTGGGGGAACACACACTCCCTTATCTCTGGGGGAACACGCACTCCCTTATCTCTGGGGGAACACACACTCCCTTATCTCTGGGGGAACACACACTCCCTTATCTCTGAGGGAACACCCGCTCCCTTATCTCTGAGGGAACACACACTCCCTTATCTCTGGGGGAACACACACTCCCTTATCTCTGGGGGAACACACGCTCCCTTATCTCTGGGGGAACAGCCGCTCCCTTATCTCTGAGGGAACACACACTCCCTTATCTCTGGGGGAACACACACTCCCTTATCTCTGGGGGAACACACACTCCCTTATCTCTGGGGGAACACACACTCCCTTATATCTGAGGGGAACACGCACTCCCTTATCTCTGGGGGAACACACGCTCCCTTATCTCTGAGGGAACACACGCTCCCTTATCTCTGAGGGAACACACGCTCCCTTATCTCTGAGGGAACACACACTCCCTTATCTCTGGGGGAACACACACTCCCTTATCTCTGGGGGAACACACACTCCCTTATCTCTGGGGGAACACACACTCCCTTATCTCTGGGGGAACAGCCGCTCCCTTATCTCTGGGGGAACAGCCGCTCCCTTATCTCTGGGGGAACACGCACTCCCTTATCTCTGGGGGAACACACAATCCCTTATCTCTGGGGGAACACACACTCCCTTATCTCTGAGGGAACACACACTCCCTTATCTCTGGGGGAACACACACTCCCTTATCTCTGGGGGAACACACACTCCCTTATCTCTGGGGGAACAGCCGCTCCCTTATCTCTGAGGGAACACACACTCCCTTATCTCTGGGGGAACACACACTCCCTTATCTCTGGAGGAACACGCACTCCCTTATCTCTGGGGGAACACACACTCCCTTATCTCTGGGGGAACACACACTCCCTTATCTCTGAGGGGAACACACACTCCCTTATCTCTGGGGGAACACACACTCCCTTATCTCTGGGGGAACACACACTCCCTTATCTCTGGGGGAACACACGCTCCCTTATCTCTGGGGGAACACACACTCCCTTATCTCTGGGGGAACACACACTCCCTTATCTCTGGGGGAACACACACTCCCTTATCTCTGGGGGAACACACACTCCCTTATCTCTGGGGGAACACACACTCCCTTATCTCTGGGGGAACACACACTCCCTTATCTCTGGGGGAACACACACTCCCTTACACTATCCC
Source organism: Notolepis coatsorum (assembly GCF_963971535.1). NCBI lineage: Eukaryota > Metazoa > Chordata > Actinopteri > Aulopiformes > Paralepididae > Notolepis > Notolepis coatsorum. Next base: position 1,372,784 of record NW_028173062.1, read on the forward strand.
TTATCTCTGGGGGAACACACGCTCCCTTATCTCTGGGGGAACACACGCTCCCTTATCTCTGGGGGAACACACTCCCTTATCTCTGGGGGAACACACACTCCCTTATCTCTGGGGGAACACACACTCCCTTATCTCTGGGGGAACACACACTCCCTTATCTCTGGGGGAACACACACTCCCTTATCTCTGGGGGAACACCCACTCCCTTATCTCTGAGGGGAACACACACTCCCTTATCTCTGGGGAAACACACACTCCCTTATCTCTGGGGGAACACACACTCCCTTATCTCTGAGGGGAACACACACTCCCTTATCTCTGGGGGAACACACACTCCCTTATCTCTGGGGGAACACACACTCCCTTATCTCTGGGGGAACACACGCTCCCTTATCTCTGGGGGAACACACACTCCCTTATCTCTGGGGGAACACACACTCCCTTATCTCTGGGGGAACACACACTCCCTTATCTCTGGGGGAACACACACTCCCTTATCTCTGGGGGAACACACACTCCCTTATCTCTGGGGGAACACACGCTCCCTTATCTCTGGGGGAACACACTCCCTTACACTATCCCTTATCTCTGGGGGAACACACGCTCCCTTATCTCTGGGGGAACACACGCTCCCTTATCTCTGGGGGAACACACTCCCTTATCTCTGGGGGAACACACACTCCCTTATCTCTGGGGGAACACACGCTCCCTTATCTCTGGGGGAACACACACTCCCTTATCTCTGGGGGAACACACACTCCCTTATCTCTGAGGGGAACACACACTCCCTTATCTCTGGGGGAACACACACTCCCTTATCTCTGGGGGAACACACACTCCCTTATCTCTGGGGGAACACACACTCCCTTATCTCTGGGGGAACACACACTCCCTTATCTCTGGGGGAACACACACTCCCTTATCTCTGAGGGGAACACACACTCCCTTATCTCTGGGGGAACACACACTCCCTTATCTCTGGGGGAACACACACTCCCTTATCTCTGGGGGAACACACGCTCCCTTATCTCTGGGGGAACACACACTCCCTTATCTCTGGGGGAACACACACTCCCTTATCTCTGGGGGAACACACACTCCCTTATCTCTGGGGGAACACACACTCCCTTATCTCTGGGGGAACACACGCTCCCTTATCTCTGGGGGAACACACACTCCCTTACACTATCCCTTATCTCTGGGGGAACACACGCTCCCTTATCTCTGGGGGAACACACGCTCCCTTATCTCTGGGGGAACACACTCCCTTATCTCTGGGGGAACACACACTCCCTTATCTCTGGGGGAACACACGCTCCCTTATCTCTGGGGGAACACACACTCCCTTATCTCTGGGGGAACACACACTCCCTTATCTCTGAGGGGAACACACACTCCCTTATCTCTGGGGGAACACACACTCCCTTATCTCTGGGGGAACACACACTCCCTTATCTCTGGGGGAACACACACTCCCTTATCTCTGGGGGAACACACACTCCCTTATCTCTGGGGGAACACATGCTCCCTTATCTCTGGGGGAACACACACTCCCTTATCTCTGGGGGAACACACACTCCCTTATCTCTGGGGGAACACACACTCCCTTATCTCTGGGGGAACACACACTCCCTTATCTCTGAGGGGAACACACACTCCCTTATCTCTGGGGGAACACGCGCTCCCTTATCTCTGGGGGAACACACGCTCCCTTATCTCTGGGGGAACACACACTCCCTTATCTCTGAGGGGAACACGCACTCCCTTATCTCTGGGGGAACACACGCTCCCTTATCTCTGGGGGAACACACACTCCCTTATCTCTGGGGGAACACACACTCCCTTATCTCTGGGGGAACACACGCTCCCTTATCTCTGGGGGAACACACGCTCCATTATCTCTGAGGGAACACACACTCCCTTATCTCTGAGGGAACACGCACTCCCTTATCTCTGGGGGAACACACACTCCCTTATCTCTGAGGGAACACACACTCCCTTATCTCTGGGGGAACACACACTCCCTTATCTCTGGGGGAACACACACTCCCTTATCTCTGGGGGAACAGCTGCTCCCTTATCTCTGAGGGAACACACACTCCCTTATCTCTGGGGGAACACACACTCCCTTATCTCTGGGGGAACACACACTCCCTTATCTCTGGGGGAACACACACTCCCTTATCTCTGGGGGAACACACACTCCCTTATCTCTGAGGGGAACACACACTCCCTTATCTCTGGGGGAACACACACTCCCTTATCTCTGGGGGAACACACACTCCCTTATCTCTGGGGGAACACACGCTCCCTTATCTCTGGGGGAACACACACTCCCTTATCTCTGGGGGAACACGCACTCCCTTATCTCTGGGGGAACACACACTCCCTTATCTCTGGGGGAACACACACTCCCTTATCTCTGGGGGAACACACGCTCCCTTATCTCTGGGGGAACACACACTCCCTTACACTCTCCCTTATCTCTGGGGGAACACACGCTCCCTTATCTCTGGGGGAACACACGCTCCCTTATCTCTGGGGGAACACACTCCCTTATCTCTGGGGGAACACACACTCCCTTATCTCTGGGGGAACACACACTCCCTTATCTCTGGGGGAACACACACTCCCTTATCTCTGGGGGAACACACACTCCCTTATCTCTGGGGGAACACACACTCCCTTATCTCTGGGGGAACACACACTCCCTTATCTCTGGGGGAACACGCACTCCCTTATCTCTGAGGGGAACACACACTCCCTTATCTCTGGGGGAACACACGCTCCCTTATCTCTGGGGGAACACACACTCCCTTATCTCTGGGGGAACACGCACTCCCTTATCTCTGGGGGAACACACACTCCCTTATCTCTGGGGGAACACATGCTCCCTTATCTCTGGGGGAACACACACTCCCTTATCTCTGGGGGAACACACACTCCCTTATCTCTGGGGGAACACACACTCCCTTATCTCTGGGGGAACACACACTCCCTTATCTCTGAGGGGAACACACACTCCCTTATCTCTGGGGGAACACACGCTCCCTTATCTCTGGGGGAACACACGCTCCCTTATCTCTGGGGGAACACACACTCCCTTATCTCTGGGGGAACACACACTCCCTTATCTCTGGGGGAACACACGCTCCCTTATCTCTGGGGGAACACACACTCCCTTATCTCTGGGGGAACACGCACTCCCTTATCTCTGGGGGAACACACACTCCCTTATCTCTGGGGGAACACACGCTCCCTTATCTCTGGGGGAACACACACTCCCTTATCTCTGAGGGGAACACACACTCCCTTATCTCTGGGGGAACACACACTCCCTTATCTCTGGGGGAACACACGCTCCCTTATCTCTGGGGGAACACACACTCCCTTATCTCTGGGTGAACACACACTCCCTTATCTCTGAGGGAACACACACACCCTTATCTCTGGGGGAACACACACTCCCTTATCTCTGGGGGAACACACGCTCCCTTATCTCTGGGGGAACACACGCTCCCTTATCTCTGGGGGAACACACGCTCCCTTATCTCTGGGGGAACACACACTCCCTTATCTCTGGGGGAACACACACACCCTTATCTCTGGGGGAACACACGCTCCCTTATCTCTGGGGGAACACACGCTCCCTTATCTCTGGGGGAACACACGCTCCCTTATCTCTGGGGGAACACACTCCCTTATCTCTGGGGGAACAGCCGCTCCCTTATCGCCCGAAGATGAAATGTTTCATGAACATCAGCATCGTGGCGTCTCTTGCCCATTAAGGTGACGGTGTTAAGCATCAGTCACGCTGCAGGTAACACAGTTCAGGCAGGAGATCAGAGCCGTGTTGAAACAGAGCCATGGAGGTACTGTTCCTGTTTCTCTAAACACCCCCCTCACCTCCGCCTCGCTCGCCCCAGGATCACACTTCAACGTCCCAGAGCCCATTATGTCAGCTGCTGCTCACGATGGTGGCTGAGGGCTTTCCTCACATCCCGCAAAGAAGATATCCTGTCTGTCGAAACCTGCAGATCTGTATCAAGACCTCAACCCAACCAGAGAGACTTGGGCTAAAGGTTAAACGTATGTTTGGAGAATGAATGAATGCCAAACAGGAAGTCTTTAAAGTATTTTTTGGAGACTTTAATAAAGGTAGAATCTGTAATGTCGTCAAACATCCACCTCGAGGCTGAAGTGCCCTGCTCGGTATTGTACTTTGAAATACCAAAGTGAAATACCAAGCTTCTGCCTAGAGGGCGCTGTTTGACCACATTACAGATTCAGTGTGTAGGGGGGGGGGGCACTGTGTGTAGGGGGGGTACAGTGTGTAGGGGGGGCACAGTGTGTAGGGGGGGGGCACTGTGTGTAGGGGGGGCACAGTGTGTAGGGGGGGGTACAGTGTGTAGGGGGGGTACAGTGTGTAGGGGGGGGTACAGTGTGTAGGGGGGGTACAGTGTGTAGGGGGGTACAGTGTGTAGGGGGGTACAGTGTGTAGGGGGGGTACAGTGTGTAGGGGGGGTACAGTGTGTAGGGGGGGTACAGTGTGTAGGGGGGTACAGTGTGTAGGGGGGTACAGTGTGTAGGGGGGGTACAGTGTGTAGGGGAGGGTACAGTGTGTAGGGGGGTACAGTGTGTAGGGGGGGTACAGTGTGTAGGGGGTACAGTGTGTAGGGGGGTACAGTGTGTAGGGGGGGTACAGTGTGTAGGGGGGGTACAGTGTGTAGGGGGGTACAGTGTGTAGGGGGGTACAGTGTGTAGGGGGGGTACAGTGTGTAGGGGGGGTACAGTGTGTAGGGGGGTACAGTGTGTAGGGGGGGCACAGTGTGTAGGGGGGGCACAGTGTGTAGGGGGGGTACAGTGTGTAGGGGGGGGGTACAGTGTGTAGGGGGGGTACAGTGTGTAGGGGGGGGGTACAGTGTGTAGGGGGGGTACAGTGTATTGTGTATCTGTTCTAAATCTATTGTGGCGTTAAAAGAATTTTGCGGTAACGCGTTAATAACACGTTAACTTTGACAGCCTTAGTTTTTATATATTCACAAAAACCACGGTTCGGTACGTACCTCCGTTTTGAAGTCACGGTTCGGTACGGGTTTTCGGTACAGTGGGGGAAAGTTTGGCTTTCCATGTTCCACTCAGGGGTGATGTAGTGTGCAGTAACTAACTGTACTTGTAGGGCTGTCAACGAATATTCTATATTGAAATTAATAATCGACTTGTAATTTTTTTTTAAAATAATAATAATTATATTAGATTGTGAAGAAAACAGCCCCCGTTAGTGGTTAACATGCCGTTGTATTTGTTCGGTACACTACACAGCCGTTCGGTACGGTACACACTGAAACTATCCGGTACAGTACGGATACGTGTACCTTTACACCCCTAATACACGTAAGTATGTTTATATATATAAATATACATACAAACACACATATATAAACATGTATAAAAATATGCATATTACATATATGACCTATGACCTATGAATACCACATCAGAGTAGCAGACACCCCCAGGCCGGTCTCAGTGCCCCCCCCCCCCCCCTCACGCGGGGTGCGGCTGTCAGCAGGTGGGGCGGGCGCGGGGAGTGCGGCTGACAGGTGGGGCGGCGGCAAGGCGCGCGGAATGGAATGAAAACGGCGCAGTCTGGACAGCGTGGCGACAAAACGTTTCAAGCGGCTCGATAGCTCAGAGAGCGTCCAGACAAGAGATGCTGTCCAGGCCGCGCTCTGCTGCGCTGCACTTGAAGTGTTCATTCCACACCAGTCCCAACGTCGATCATTGCAGGGGGGGTGGAAGGGGGGGGGGGGAGGGGGGAGCTGTCGAGGCTGGTGTGTTTTCCAGTCCTGTGATCTCCTCTCTCTTTTCGCCTGTGCTCTCTTGGCGAGACAATGGCAGATGGGAATGCCGTGGATAATAGCGTGTTCGGACACGCTGCTCAGAGTTCAGCGCTCACGCTCGCCCTGTGAGCTGTGAGCGCCGCTGCTGGGTAACGCTGCTGGGTAACGCGGCCCCTGAGCGGCTGCTGGAGGCGCTGGTGATGTCATGGGCCTGGATGTTATCATGGTACATAATATGTTTGGGTTATTTTATGTATTTTATTTTATTAAAAAAAGAAAATCAAATTGGGAAGGGGGGGGGGGGGGGGGGGCGCGGCAAAACATGAACTACACAGGCTTCTAACAATCCTTAGGACACATTCTCCAGACAGACTTTCAGACGGTGTCACTTGTTGTGCTCGGGGGAGGGTACGCCGCTCGGGGGAGGGTACGCCCCAGAGCACCTGCCTGGTCCCCAACACAGCAGCAGCAGACCCAACGTGCTCACTGTAAGCCCCCGACATAAATTAACTTGTGTCCTTCTTAATAAAAGTGCAGTGTCTGGTTTCAGCAGGTTCCATCAGGACTAATGTCTTTCCCTCCTGCTGCCGGCTGGCCCCGGCGTCCACATCAACCCCGCTTTGGGGAACGCCGGCCACCTCCTCCGCCCGTTTCCTAATCCAGATATTTCAATCTTGACGTTTTTATGGAAGGACAGTGAAAGGCAGCGTTGAAGGCGGACCAAAACAATCCCTTAGCGACAGTAGCTATGGAACGTTGCCACGGCGAGGGAAAACATGCAGATGTGAAAGATCAGATTTCAGACGTGTCCGGAGCGCGGCAGCAGCTCTCTGGAGAGGTATGTGTCACCCTTTCCATGGCCTTTCAACTTCACGTCTGATGACACGCGGACGGATTTCATCTTATTTACTTCACCCTCCACCCAACGCTGTGCCTTTAAGAAAATAAAAAGAGTCTACATTGTCAGACAGCTATGCGCCAAATCTTGAAATAGCTTACGTGTGTATGGTCCAGGGCCTGTGTGTGTTTTCATCCACACACAGCGCCCTCGCCGCTAGGATCCAGTCACCACAAGTGGATTGACCCCCCCTTTGTAACCGGAGACAGAGTTGTCCTGTGGAATTCGCAAACTTTCATCTCTGTAGTCAAAACCTTTCATCGCAAACCGCTCAACGACTTGATCTGCCCTCACGTATCTGCCGAGGAGGGTAAACAAACACTCAACAAAAGGCGCACTTTGGGTTCAACAGAGAAGACAGGACTTACGGGAAACCCTGAGCGCCGCTTTAATCGCGTCAGATCTGCGATCGCTATGTTAACTTATTTAAAGTAATCTTGCACTCTAACACATAAACACCGAAACACGTGCACACATGCCGGTGTGACGCACTCACCTGTCTCCAGCACTATGTTTAGACTTACTGGCCCCTCAGACCAGGTCAGCGGGGCGGGAGGGTTGGCCGCGGCATGTGAGCGTTATACACACAAGCCCCTCACATGCCTTAAGAATCCTCCTCCCCCCCTTCTGTAAAGGAGCAATCATTTCTTCATTAGCCTTTTATTTGTTTCTGAGTGTTCCACTTCAGGGGTAACACAGTTTATTTGGGCACTCTTAATTACAAAAGGGAGATTGCGTGGCGCTCTCACCAAATGAATGTCTTACTTTCTTCACCTCCCTGAGGGTAAAGGTAGCTTAGGATGTGGACAGTATCTGATTGCGTTTCCCAGGATTGATGACGTTATCGGGACACAACTGACGACAACCTGGGCAGCATGGTGATGGTGAAGTCCTTTATAACTGCAGCCACTTCCAAACCTTCCGGTGAGGAACATCAAGAGGAGAGAGGATGCCTTGATTTCCTATTCGTTAGTTTGGAGATGATATCTAAACTTAAAGGTTGTGAGCCTGTGTTATCAAGAAGGCACGACAACGCCACTAGGAAGTTCAAAGTGAGTCAGAAGATCCTCAAGAACTTCTACTCATGTACAATAGAGAGCATCCTGACTGGCAACATCACCTCCTGGTTTGGGAATAGCACCGCACAAGACCGTAGCAGACTACAAAGAGTGGCCCGTTCAGCCGAACGCACAATTGGAGGGGGGCTCCCCACCCTCCAGAACATTTACAACAAGCGGTGCAGGGGCAAGGCTAAGAGAATAATCAAAGACCCCAGCCACCCAAACAACTGCCTCTTTGAACTGCTGCGGTCAGGCAAGCGATACCGGAGTCTCATGGCAAGCACAGAGAGACTCAGAAGGAGCTTCTATCGCCAGGCCATCAGGATGCTCAATGAACAATAACAGACCATCAATTACACCCACAACACACACATCCACACGCACACACTCACTTTAAATAAACAACACACTGTAGCACCCACTTTACCCACTTAGACACTAACACACACTTTATATTTATACTTTATATTATATATTTATATATTTGGCATCAATCCCATGCACCTCAGTGCACCTCACCACCACAATGTGGCACCACAAGCTAATCTATACCTCACCATTCTACACTGTACTGTATAGTAGCTGACTGTATAGACTGTACAGAAGTATAGACTGTACATATACTGTACATATACTGTATATATGTATATTGAACATTTTAGTTTTGTTTACACTTGTTTACGTACTTGACTTTCTATTTTATACTTATATTATACTATTTTACACTATCTTGTTATTTTTGTCTAGCACACTCTCAGGAGCAAAACAGAAAGAAGCATTTCATGCAAAAGTATTCTGTATTTCTGGCGGCTAGGTGGTGCAGTGGGCAAGGCGCTCACCACCAATGCAGGAGACGCTGGGTTCGAGCCCAGCTCTCCACATTGCATTCAGCTTTGCTGGTCGTTCATACTAATACATTTGGCAGTATTAGGGGGTGGGAAGCTGATGGGTGGGGATCGGACGTTGTGGACAGCGACTCCTACAGGTCGGTTGGTGCGCTTGCGCAGTAGAATCAGGAATCGATGGGGGCGCCGTCCCTCCAAAGCGCAGACCCCCGACGTTGAAAGATCGCGCTGTGCAGGTGAAAAGATGTGACGGCTGCTACCTCGAGTACCGGAGGGGACTCGTGCAATGTATGGCTTCGTCCACATTACAGCCGGCTTGTGGGAGGCATGGCCAAACAGCGTTTGAGACAGGGGAGGGTAGAATTGGACGATACGAAATTGGGATGGGAGAACAATTGAAAATGGGAGAAAAAGTAGATAAAAAAAAAAGTATTCTGTATTTCTGTATGACAACTAATAAATAAACTTGAAACTTGCACTTGAACTTGAGGCTTGTGAGCTCTCAGTCAAGACAAATTACACTGTATCTCTGTCTCTCCCCAGCTGTTCAGGAGGTAGAGCTACTGTACCTGACACATCTGCATATAGAGCTACTGTACCTGACACATCTTCAGCAGCTACTGTACCTGACGTGTGTATGTTTCTACAACGCAGTTTGGCGATTTGCGAATCTGATTGGCCACTGACGTTTCTGGTCATGTGACATGTGCGCCCAATAGCGTGACGAGCTGTGTCTTTGCCCATTTCCGCGTCAAACAGCCTGCAAAGCACCTGGCGTTCTATCGCCATGCTCTAAGACAAACTCTAACCTTAACCAACGTCGAAAGAGCGCCTAAGCTTAACCGTCGAAAGAAGGGCAGGCGTTCTATCGCCATGCTCTAAATCAAACCCAAAACACAGAACATTATGTAATACTTCATGTAGATATATTTTATATTTAGCAAAACAATACATTATGTAATACTTCATGTTGTGTCTCATAAGTAGGTCTAAATGTTGTTTCTAATAAAGTAGATCTACCGTACTTTTCGGACTATAAGCCGCGGTTTTCCCCCCCATTTTTCGACCCTGCGGCTTATATAACGCCGGTGCGGCTAATCTATGGATTTTTACAACTAACTGGGCTCGCTCCCTCAGCTCTGTGACCATCAGATCAGACTCCTAAATCTGCTGCAGCAGTGCACGCCTTGCCCCTCCTCCTCCCCCCTCACAGTCGAGCCCTCCTCCTCCCCCTCACAGTCGAGTGCATGAGCAGCTCCTCTTTCAACATAACTGAAGCATTAAACAAAATGACCCAGTCGACTATTCACTTTAGTTTAATACATGAGGCATTGTCTAATGTTATCTAGCTGGCTAGCTACTGATAGCTCCTGATATCAACATCTGATATCATCAGTTTGGCATTCGATTTCGCAGTAGTTGGCTAGTGTTGGCTAAGTAGCTATCGTTCCGTGAGCTAACGTTAGTAGCTACCTAGTGTTGGCTCTATGGTTCCGTGAGCTAACATTAGTAGCTACCTAGTGTTGGCTCTATCGTTCCGTGAGCTAACGTTAGTAGCTACCTAGTGTTGGCTCTATGGTTCCGTGAGCTAACGTTAGTAGCTACCTAGTGTTGGCTCTATCGTTCCGTGAGCTAACATTAGTAGCTACCTAGTGTTGGCTCTATCGTTCCATGAGCTAACGTTAGTAGCTACCTAGTGTTGGCTCTATCGTTCCGTGAGCTAACGTTAGTAGCTACCTAGTGTTGGCTCTATCGTTCCGTGAGCTAACGTTAGTAGCTACCTAGTGTTGGCTAAGTAGCTATCGTTCCGTGAGCTAACGTTAGTAGCTACCTAGTGTTGGCTAAGTAGCTATCGTTAGTACCTAGCTACCGTTACTGTTTAAACAAAAATGTTAATAAATGGGAGCTTCCTCAAACAGCCATCTCTTTCCCGACAATCCCCTCTGTGCACGAACCCTTACATTATGGTAATTAAACATTAAAACACCTGCGACTTATAGTCCAGTGCGGCTTATATATGTACACATCATTCAATTTAGCTGCTGCGGCTAATATTCAGGTGCGGCTTATAGTGCAAAAAGTACGGTAAATGTTGTTTCTCATAAAGTAGGTCTAAATGTTATGTCTCATAAAGTAGATCTAAATGTTGTGTCTCATAAAGTAGATCTAAATGTTGTTTCTCATGTAGGTCTAAATGTTGTTTCTCATGTAGGTCTAAAGGTCTTGGACTTCCTGATGGGCAGACCCCAGGTGGTAAGAGAAGGCAACTGCACCTCCTCATCCATCACGCTCAACATAGGGGCCCCCCAGGGCTGTGTTCTGAGCCCCCTCCTCTACTCCCTGTACACACATGACTGCGTGGCACAGCGGAACAACAACACAATCATCAAATTTGCTGATGACACAGTAGTGGTGGGCCTGATCTCTGCCAATGACGAGAGGGCCTACCTGGAAGAGGTAGAGAATCTGTCACAGTGGTGTCAGGAGAACTGCCTCTCCCTGAACGTCAGCAAAACAAAAGAGATGATTGTGGACTTCAGGAGGTCGGGGGTCAAGGACTACAGCCCCCTCAGCATCGACGGGGCACCGGTTGAGAGAGTGAACAGTTTCAAGTACCTCGGAGCCCACATATCCGAGGACTTGACATGGACCACACACATTGACAGTGTTGTGAAGAAGGCACGACAACGCCTCTACTTCCTCAGGCGCCTAAGGAAGTTCCAAGTCAGTCAGAAGATCCTTAAGAACTTCTACTCATGTACAATAGAGAGCATCCTGACTGGCAACATCACCTCCTGGTTTGGGAATAGCACTGCACAAGACCGTAGCAGACTACAAAGAGTGACACGTTCAGCCGAACGCACAATTGGAGGGGGGCTTCCCACCCTCCAGAACATTTACAACAAGCGGTGCAGGGGTAAGGCTAAGAGAATCATTAAGGACTCCAGCCACCCAAACAACTGCCTCTTTGAACTGCTGCGGTCAGGCAAGCGATACCGGAGTCTTAAGGCGAGCACAGAAAGAATCAGAAGAAGCTTCTATCCCCAGGCCATCAGGCTGTTCAACGAACAATAAACACTATGCAACAACCATCAAATGCACACAGCACACACACCCACAAGCACACACTCACTTTAAACAAACAACACACTGCAGCACCCACTCTCCACACTTTAGATCACCTAAACACACTTTATATTTATTGGTAAAGGATTTGCACTACAACTCGTACACCTTACTGTAAATTGTACCTAAATTGTACGTCATCCCATTTCTGCTTTGCACTATATAGTATTGTATATTAGTACATTGCATAGTATATTGTATATTGTATGGTAACTCAGTTACTTCTATTCTGCATCGAACATTGTACATATGTCTATACTGAACACTGTGACCTCTATTTTTACTTCTATTTTACATGCTATACTATTTTATTTCATACTTATCTTGTCTAGCACAGTCTCTGGAGCGTAACAGTAAGAAGCATTTTGTATAAAAGTATTCTGTACTTCTGTATGACAATTATTAAAGAAACTTGAACTTGATGTTGTGTCTCATAAAGTAGTAGGTATAAATGTTGTGTCTCATAAACTAGATCTGAATGTTGTTTATCATAAAGTAGGTCTAAATGTTGTTTATCATAAAGTAGGTCTAAATGTTGTGTCTCATAAAGTAGGTCTAAATGTTGTTTCTCATAAAGTAGGTCTAAATGTTGTTTATCATAAAGTAGGTCTAAATGTTGTGTCTCATAAAGTAGGTCTAAATGTTGTTTATCATAAAGTAGGTATAAATGTTGTTTCTCATAAAGTAGGTCTAAATGTTGTGTCTCATAAAGTAGGTCTAAATGTTGTTTATCATAAAGTAGGTCTAAATGTTGTGTCTCATAAAGTAGGTCTAAATGTTGTTTATCATAAAGTAGGTCTAAATGTTGTTTCTCATAAAGTAGGTCTAAATGTTGTGTCTCATAAAGTAGGTCTAAATGTTGTTTATCATAAAGTAGGTCTAAATGTTGTTTATCATAAAGTAGGTCTAAATGTTGTGTCTCATAAAGTAGGTCTAAATGTTGTTTATCATAAAGTAGGTCTAAATGTTGTTTATCATAAAGTAGGTCTAAATGTTGTTTATCATAAAGTAGGTCTAAATGTTGTTTCTCATAAAGTAGGTCTAAATGTTGTTTATCATAAAGTAGGTCTAAATGTTGTTTATCATAAAGTAGGTCTAAATGTTGTTTATCATAAAGTAGGTCTAAATGTTGTTTATCATAAAGTAGGTCTAAATGTTGTTTATCATAAAGTAGGTCTAAATGTTGTTTATCATAAAGTAGGTCTAAATGTTGTTTATCATAAAGTAGGTCTAAATGTTGTTTATAAGATAAGATAAGATAAGATATTCCTTTATTGATCCCCTTGGGGAAATTCAGGCATCATCATCATCATCATCATCATCATCATCATCATCATCATCATTATCATAAAGTAGGTCTAAATGTTGTGTCTCATAAAGTAGGTTTAAATGTTGTTTCTCATAAAGTAGGTCTAAATGTTGTTTCTCATAAAGTAGGTCTAAATGTTGTTTATCATAAAGTAGGTCTGAATGTTGTTTATCATAAAGTAGGTCTAAATGTTGTGTCTCATAAAGTAGGTCTAAATGTTGTTTATCATAAAGTAGGTCTAAATGTTGTGTCTCATAAAGTAGGTCTAAATGTTGTGTCTCATAAAGTAGGTCTGAATGAATGAATGAATGAATGAAAACTTTATTTAACAGATTGCAGAATGGGTACAATACAGTACGGCTCAATACATACAATTGTTAAGGGGATGCAGACCTGAGAAAGACGTTTGTCTTGTTTCCATCAGGGTCCCCCATTTTCAATTCATATAGACATATATGACATACATGACATACAGATAGTCAGTACTGCTACATCTATACATTTATGACATACCAGATTTGCAAATACAGTACTGTTTGTGATACAGAAGGAGTCAAGAAAAGGGAGTATATACATTTGACGTAGAAACTGTACATTGGAGGAGGTTGGGTGGGGGGGGTTGGGTACATTGGGATATTGACAACCATACTGGGTAATTTACATTGGAGGTGGTTGGGGGGGGGGGGGGGGCGGGGGGCACACTGTATAAACAAGTAACACTGTACATTGAGGGGGGGGGGGAGGAGACACTGTACAAACAAACACAATTGTACATTGAACTATTGACAAAACCATACTAGGTAAATGACTGTACATTGGAGGGGGTTGGGTTAGGATATTTACAGGGGCCAGTGTTGAATTGCAGTCTCCAGTAGGTGTCCCTTGAGAGAGGTTTTGAAAGTGGGTAGTGATCCACATTCCTTTACAGCTTTGGGTAGGGCGTTCCACATTGATGTGGCATAATTGCGAAACGTGTTTAGTCCCTTATTTGAGCCGAATCTGGGTTTAACATGATTTGTGGAGCTCCCTCTGGTGTTGTGATCGTGGTATTCACTGACCTTTGGGAAGTATTTTGACATGTACATGGGTACCTTGGTCGTGTAGTGTATCTTGTAGACCAGGCCCATTGCAAGTTGTTGTACTCTGTCGTCTACTCTAAGCCATCCTAGGTTGTCAAAGTGGGCAGGGGTGAGGTGGGTTCTAGGAGTAAGGTCAAGCAGTAGTCTGACCAGTTTGTTTTGAGATGTTTGTAATTTTGTTTTTAGCGCCTTTGAGGTGCTTTGGTACCATGAGGTGCAAGCATAGTCGTAGTACCCCTGAATGAGTGCTCCTGCCAGAGTCTTCAGGGTGTTCTTGTTTACCAGAGAGGAGATCCGGTACAAGAATCGAGTTCGTTGGTTGACTTTTTTTATTACATTGGATGCCATTTTGTCACAGGAGAGATTAGCCTCTAGGATGGAACCCAGGTAGGTAATTTCATCTTTCCTTGTGACAATATTGTCACCCACTGTAACTGAGAAGCCGTCGGTCTTGCTGAGTTTGTTATTTGAACCGAAGAGAATGGACTCTGTTTTGCCCATGTGTAATGATAGTTTGTTATCAGCGAGCCATATGCAGATTCTGCCTAGTTCCGAGCTGAGGGTTTTTTCAACCTGTAACTTGTTCTTGTCAGAGACCAGCAGGGCTGAGTCGTCCGCAAACAGGAACAAGTTGCAGTCACAAGCTGACGACATGTCATTTGCATAAATTAGGAACAGTAGCGGTCCTAGTATGCTTCCTTGTGGAACACCACAGCTCACTGTGAGGGGGGGGGATAGGGTACCGTTTACCTCCACCATCTGTTCCCTCCCCTCAAGGTAGGATTGCATCCAGCTCACTGATAGACTATCAAAACCAATTGCTTTTAGCTTGTCAATCAGAATGGAGTGATTGACCGTGTCAAAGGCCTTTTGTAGGTCCAGCATGACCATGCCGCAGTATTTGCCTGCGTCCACCTCTTGTTTGATGTGGTCATTCAAATAGAGAAGGCATGTGTCAGTGGAGTGGGATGTTCTGAAGCCAGATTGGAATTCGTAGATTAGATTTTTTTCCGCTAGGTACTTTTCGACCTGTTCGTAGACTATTTTTTCCATGACTTTCGAGATGGAGGTGAGAATAGAAACAGGGCGGTAGTTGCCTGGGTCTAATTTGCTGCCCTTTTTGTGCAGAGGGGTCACCCTCGCAATTTTGAAGTCCTTGGGGACGTGTCCCTGTTTTATGGAGAGGTTTATTATGTGTGTGATGATTGGTGTGATGGCGGCTGCTGAGTCTCTGAGGAATTTGGAGGGGATGTTGTCATGGCCAGTGGCCTTGTTAGGTTGGAGGGCGCTCAGTTTATTGAGTACCTCATCTGTTGTTACCATTTCCAGCTTGAAGTCGTCCTTGCGGACCCCTAGGTTTTTGTAGTAAGCTACTATGTGTTCTACCCCATAAAGCCCTGAGTGGGAGGGTAGTTTGTTTACCAGTGTTGTGGCTATGTTTGTGAAGAAAATGTTTAAGTAATTGGCTACATCCAGCTTGTCTGTGATGAGCGTGTTGTCCGTTTTTATGTTTATGTTTGAGAATCTGGTTTTAAGTTTTTTACTGCATCCTAGTTGATTATTGAGTAATTTCCAAAGTTCACGTGGTTTGTTTTTGTTTTCCTCAGTTTTGTCATTGATGAAATTCTTTTTTGCAGTTTTGATCATGGAGTTTACGTCGTTTCTTAGTCTGTTTCTTTCTAGTTTGAGTTCAGTCACGTGGGCTTGGAGTTCACTGCTCGTGCTTTTAGTAAGCTTTGACTGACTTTTACGAAACTCAGAGCATTTTTTGTCTCTGGTTTTCATAGCGGCCAGTATTTCGGAGTGCATCCACGGCTCAGCGCGATTTTTTACCCTGGTGGTTCTTAGGGGGGCCATGTCGTTTAGTATTGCTGAGAATTTGGTTTTGAAACCAAGCCATGTTTCGTCAACCAGTGTACCATTGAGTTCATCTGACCAGTCCAGACTCTCCAGTTCAAGGTTGAAGGCCTCGCTAGAGTAGGTTTTGAGGTCTCTAGATGTGACTGTTTTGTGGCAGCCAGCCTTTTGTTTTAGTTTTTTTCGGGTACAGAATATCATATAATGATCACTTAACCCACATGCTATAACCCCTTTATTTGAGATCTTGGACTTGTCGGAGGTCAGAATGAGGTCAATGGTAGTCTGAGTTGATTCACATACACGTGTGGGTTGGGTGATTAGCTGGCTGAGGCCATGCAGATCACAAAACCTACTGAAGGCCTTGAAGACGGGTGCATCTTTTCGTTGCATATCCGTGTTCCAGTCTCCAATAAGAATTTTGTCTACATCCTCAACTGTAAAATGTTGTTTATCATAAAGTAGGTCTAAATGTTGTTTATCATAAAGTAGGTCTAAATGTTGTTTCTCATAAAGTAGGTCTGAATGTTGTTTATCATAAAGTAGGTCTAAATGTTGTGTCTCATAAAGTAGGTCTAAATGTTGTTTATCATAAAGTAGGTCTAAATGTTGTTTCTCATAAAGTAGGTCTAAATGTTGTGTCTCATAAAGTAGGTCTAAATGTTGTTTATCATAAAGTAGGTCTAAATGTTGTTTCTCATAAAGTAGGTCTAAATGTTGTGTCTCATAAAGTAGGTCTAAATGTTGTTTATCATAAAGTAGGTCTAAATGTTGTTTATCATAAAGTAGGTCTAAATGTTGTGTCTCATAAAGTAGGTCTGAATGTTGTTTATCATAAAGTAGGTCTAAATGTTGTTTATCATAAAGTAGGTCTAAATGTTGTTTCTCATAAAGTAGGTCTAAATGTTGTGTCTCATAAAGTAGGTCTAAATGTTGTTTATCATAAAGTAGGTCTAAATGTTGTTTATCATAAAGTAGGTCTAAATGTTGTTTCTCATAAAGTAGGTCTAAATGTTGTTTATCATAAAGTAGGTCTAAATGTTGTTTATCATAAAGTAGGTCTAAATGTTGTTTATCATAAAGTAGGTCTAAATGTTGTTTATCATAAAGTAGGTCTAAATGTTGTGTCTCATAAAGTAGGTCTAAATGTTGTTTATCATAAAGTAGGTGTAAATGTTGTTTCTCATAAAGTAGGTCTAAAGAAATCGTCGGAAAGGAGAGACGCACAATTTCTATCTTGCGACAACACCAAGTAGTGTGTAATTTATTATCTTCTTAGCACAAGTGACAGCTGTCAGATCTATGCCGTGCTAAACTCTGACAGCT
This sequence comes from Notolepis coatsorum, assembly GCF_963971535.1. Classification (NCBI taxonomy): domain Eukaryota; kingdom Metazoa; phylum Chordata; class Actinopteri; order Aulopiformes; family Paralepididae; genus Notolepis; species Notolepis coatsorum. The sequence goes on from NW_028173062.1 coordinate 1,390,128, forward strand.
CCTTGTCACCAAAACCTTTTATGAATGACATTCCACCAGCGCGTCTTCTCTAAGCCCAACCCCATTAAAGTGACAGTGCCCCATCAATACATCAAAACAATCTAATGGTGAATTATGTCCATAGCACCCACTACATACGTCCCCCCAGAATTCATCATAACAAAATAAGTCAATGAACAGGAGGGCGGAGAACCCTGCCATAACGGCTCCGCCTGACCCCTGTAGCGTCCGGCGCCGCTGTAGGGAAAACCTTAAGGGCCCTACGGCCACTTGGGCACAGGATAGGTGGCGAGGGGGTCTCGCGGGCCTTACTCGGAAGACGGGGCAAGGTAGGGGGTCGTCCCCGCCGTGGGGGCTGGGCCAGTCCAACAGGTTTGCCCAAGTCCACATGAGCCGGTTTAAGGCGGTCTATGGAAATGTGTTCCAGCTTCCCGCCCATGTCCACAACAAAGTACTTGTCTCCAGCCTCCTGGACACGGAACGGACCGTTGTATGGAGGTTGCAAGGGGTCCCGGTGGGCATCGTGACGGATGAAAACATATTCCGCTGACTGCAGACTTGTAGGGACGTGCGACCGGGGAAGGCCGTGCTGTGAGGTGGGGACCGGCGTGAATACCTTAGCCTTCTCCAGAAGTGCTGTCCGCTGCTGGGCTGCACACCAGGGGGCAGTAATGTTAGGGATGAAATCCCCTGGCACCCGCAGAGGCTGACCGTAAACCAGCTCTGCCGAGGAGGTCTGAAGGTCTTCCTTGGGGGCCGTCCTGAGACCAAGTATGACCCACGGGAGCCGGTCGACCCAGCCGCTGTCAGTAAGGCTGGCCCCGAAGTGCTGCTTTCATTGAGCGGTGAAAGCGCTCACATAACCCATTGGCCTGCGGGTGGTATGACGTAGTCCGGTGTAGCTTCACGCCCAGGCTCTTGGCGACCGTGTTCCAGAGCTCGGACGTGAACTGTGGGCCCCGGTCTGAAGAGAGGTCGGCTGGAGTGCCAAACCGGGCGACCCAGGTTCCAATAAAGGCTCTGGCCACCTCGGCGGACGTCGTGCCTGACAGTGGAACTGCCTCTGGCCAACGGGTAGTCCTGTCTACCATAGTAAAGAGGTAACTGAAGCCGTGTGAGGGGGGCAGGGGGCCCACTAGGTCAACGTTCACGTGGTCGAACCTCCTTTCAGGTACAGGGAAGTGCTGCAGGGGGGCCTTGGTGTGACGGTACACTTTAGCGCGCTGGCACTCCAAACAGGAGTCAGCCCAGTCTCTTACATCTTTTCTAAGCCCAGGCCAGACAAACTTGGCGGACACTAGCCTCTGCGTAGGTTTCTTTCCCGGGTGGGAGAGGCCATGAACAGCGTCATAAACACGCCGCCTCCATCCTGTGGGAACGATGGGGCGGGCCTGCCCCATAGAGACATCACACAGGAGTGTGGTGCCAGCGCTGTCAAAAACCACATCCTCTAACCGCAGGCTTGAGGTGGCTGACCTGAAATCTTGCACTTCAGGGTCGGTAGCCTGGTCTGCCGCCATACCGGTGTAATCCAGCCCCAAGTGGATGGCGCCCACTACAGCCCGGGAGAGGCAGTCTGCGACAAGGTTTGCTTTACCTGCCACATGTTGAATGTCAGTAGTGAACTCTGAGACATATGAGAGCTGTCGCTGTTGACGGGCGGACCATGGCTCAGACACCGTGGCCATGGCGAACGTCAGCGGCTTGTGATCCACGAAGGCCGTGAACTGGCGGGCCTCCAGCAGGAAACGAAAATGGCGGATGGCAAGGTAGAGGCCGAGGAGCTCCCGATCGAAGGTGCTATACCTCCGCTCGCTGGGGCTTAACTGGCGGCTGAAAAAAGCGAGCGGCTGGCAAGCCCCGCCTACCCACTGTTCAAACACTGCGCCCACGGCAAAATCTGAGGCGTCGGTGGTGATGGAGATTGGGGCCTTAAAGGAAGGATGTGCCAGCATGGTGGCGTTGGCTAGGGCAGCCTTGGCATCCAGAAAAGCTTTGTCTCTCTCTGTAGACCAGTCGACAGCATGTTTTGGCGCTTTACCCCTAAGGGCCTCATACAACGGCCGCATAATCCGAGCCGCCTGGGGAATAAAGCGGTGATAAAAGTTGATCATTCCGAGAAACTCCTGCAGTGACCTAACCGTGGGCGGCCGGGGAAAATTCATCACCGCTTCCACCTTCATGGGAAGAGGGGCCGCTCCCTCTTTAGTGACTCTGTGCCCCAGGAAGTCAATGGTCGACCGCCCAAACTGGCATTTGGCCGGGTTGATTATCAGTCCATGCTCATTTAGCCGCTCAAAAAGCATCCTGAGGTGGGACATGTGCTCAGCCTTAGAGGCGCTGGCTATGAGGATATCATCCAAGTATACAAAAATTAAATCCAAGTCTCGTAGCACAGAGTCCATAAGGCGCTGGAACGTCTGTGCAGCGTTTTTGAGGCCGAATGGCATGCACAGAAACTCAAATAGTCCAAATGGAGTTATGACTGCTGTTTTGGGGACATCCAGCGGTTGGACGGGCACCTGATGATACCCACGCACAAGGTCCACCTTGGAAAACATTAATTTCCCTGAAAGGCGGGCAGAAAAGTCCTGAATGTGCGGGACTGGGTACCGGTCCGGCGTCGTAGCATCGTTGAGCCGGCGGTAATCCCCACACGGGCGCCACCCGCCTCCCGGCTTGGGGACAATGTGGAGGGGGGAGGCCCATGGGCTGTCGGAGCAACGGACAATGCTGAGGCGTTCCATGTTCTCGAACTCTGCCTTGGCAATGCTGAGCTTGACCGGGTCGAGGCGCCGAGGCCGGGCATAGACCGGAGGGCCGGTCGTGGCGATATGATGTTCCACTCCATGCTTGGCTGTAGATGATGAGAACGTGGGCCGCGTGAGGCCAGGGAACTCGGCGAGAAGGTGTTGAAACTCATCTGCGGCGGAGAGCATGCTAGAGAGTCTGATGGAGTCTGCACCCCCAAGCGCACCAGCATAAGAGCAGAACGTAATGGCATCAATTAAGCGGCAATTTTTTACATCCACTAACAGTCCATAATCACACAAAAAATCAGCGCCTAGAAGAGGGACGGCTACATTAGCTGTGGACGGCTACATTAGCTGTGATAAAGTCCCAGCCAAACCACTAAAACACATTTCGACATACCTGGTGCCGTATGTGCGGATGGGGGTGCCGTTGGCGGCCTCCATGGGGGGTCCGTGTCCGCCGGATAGGATGTCCACTCTAGAAGCCGGCAAGACGCTCCTCTGCGCGCCCGTGTCGCACATGAAACGCCGCCCGGAGATGGTGTCCTGGACAAACAGTAGCCTGCCAGCCTGACCGACGCTCATGGCCACTAACGAGCGCCGGCCCGGGCATTTCCCGGCCCACTGAAGCTGCACGGCGGGCGGCACTGCTTGGCTTTAGGTCCAAACCGTGCATGATAATAACACAGCCCCGCGTCACGCTGCTGGCGAGGGGCTGTCGCTGCGGCAGTGAAGTTCCAGTCTCCCGGCGGTGAAACAAAGGCTTGGGTTGGGAAAACTGCCGCTGCACAGTGCTGTTGACCAGCCAAAAAAAACTTATCAGCCTCCTCGGCCAGAGCGCGGCAATCGTCTATAGTGGTGTTGGCCAGAGCGGCCCGAACCGGAGAAGGCAGCTGACGCAGGAAAAGTTGCATGAAAAGGAAATCAGGCTTGTGCTCTCCCAATAAATCCAGCATCCTATCCATGAGCTCCGATGGCTTGCTATCACCGAGCCCTTGCAAAGAAAACAATCGGCTGGCCCGCTCGGTATCGGAAAGTTCGAATGCCTTTAACAGATGAGACTTGATCGTGAGATATTTATCTCGAGCCGGAGGGTTCTTGAGGAGGCTCACCACTCTGCTAGCTGTCGAACTTCCCAGGGCTGACACTACATAATAATATCTTGTGGTATCCGAGGTAATCTCACGCAGCTCGAACTGTGCCTCCGTTTACGCAAACCATGCCGAGGCTGACGACTCCCAGAACTCAGGTAATTTCAGTGAAACTGCGTTCGTAGACATGTTGCCGCGGAAGCGTCTTCAAAACGTATAACAGGGTCACCAATGTAGAAATCGTCGGAAAGGAGAGACGCACAATTTCTATCTTGCGACAACACCAAGTAGTGTGTCATTTATTATCTTCTTAGCACAAGTGACAGCTGTCAGATCTATGCCGTGCTAAACTCTGACAGCTCCTTGTCACCAAAACCTTTTATGAATGACATTCCACCAGCGCGTCTTCTCTAAGCCCAACCCCATTAAAGTGACAGTGCCCCATCAATACATCAAAACAATCTAATGGTGAATTATGTCCATAGCACCCACTACAGTTTCTCATAAAGTAGGTCTAAATGTTGTTTATCATAAAGTAGGTCTAAATGTTGTGTCTCATAAAGTAGGTCTAAATGTTGTTTATCATAAAGTAGGTCTGAATGTTGTTTATCATAAAGTAGGTCTAAATGTTGTTTATCATAAAGTAGGTCTAAATGTTGTTTATCATAAAGTAGGTCTAAATGTTGTGTCTCATAAAGTAGGTCTAAATGTTGTTTATCATAAAGTAGGTCTAAATGTTGTTTATCATAAAGTAGGTCTAAATGTTGTGTCTCATAAAGTAGGTCTAAATGTTGTTTATCATAAAGTAGGTCTAAATGTTGTTTCTCATAAAGTAGGTCTAAATGTTGTTTATCATAAAGTAGGTCTGAATGTTGTTTATCATAAAGTAGGTCTAAATGTTGTTTCTCATAAAGTAGGTCTAAATGTTGTTTATCATAAAGTAGGTCTAAATGTTGTTTATCATAAAGTAGGTCTAAATGTTGTTTATCATAAAGTAGGTCTAAATGTTGTTTATCATAAAGTAGGTCTAAATGTTGTGTCTCATAAAGTAGGTCTAAATGTTGTTTATCATAAAGTAGGTCTAAATGTTGTTTATCATAAAGTAGGTCTAAATGTTGTGTCTCATAAAGTAGGTCTAAATGTTGTTTATCATAAAGTAGGTCTAAATGTTGTTTATCATAAAGTAGGTCTAAATGTTGTTTCTCATAAAGTAGGTCTAAATGTTGTTTATCATAAAGTAGGTCTAAATGTTGTTTATCATAAAGTAGGTCTAAATGTTGTTTATCATAAAGTAGGTCTAAATGTTGTGTCTCATAAAGTAGGTCTAAATGTTGTTTATCATAAAGTAGGTCTAAATGTTGTTTATCATAAAGTAGGTCTAAATGTTGTTTATCATAAAGTAGGTTTAAATGTTGTTTATCATAAAGTAGGTCTAAATGTTGTTTCTCATAAAGTAGGTCTAAATGTTGTTTATCATAAAGTAGGTCTAAATGTTGTTTATCATAAAGTAGGTCTAAATGTTGTTTATCATAAAGTAGGTCTAAATGTTGTTTATCATAAAGTAGGTCTAAATGTTGTGTCTCATAAAGTAGGTCTAAATGTTGTTTATCATAAAGTAGGTCTGAATGTTGTTTATCATAAAGTAGGTCTAAATGTTGTTTATCATAAAGTAGGTCTAAATGTTGTTTATCATAAAGTAGGTCTAAATGTTGTGTCTCATAAAGTAGGTCTAAATGTTGTTTATCATAAAGTAGGTCTAAATGTTGTGTCTCATAAAGTAGGTCTGAATGTTGTGTCTCATAAAGTAGGTCTAAATGTTGTTTATCATAAAGTAGGTCTAAATGTTGTTTATCATAAAGTAGGTCTAAATGTTGTTTATCATAAAGTAGGTCTAAATGTTGTTTATCATAAAGTAGGTGTAAATGTTGTGTCTCATAAAGTAGGTCTAAATGTTGTTTCTCATAAAGTAGGTCTAAATGTTGTTTCTCATAAAGTAGGTCTAAAAGTTGTTTATCATAAAGTAGGTCTAAATGTTGTGGATATTTCCTCACCTTAGAATCATTGATTGGTGGATTGATATAGATTTTAAGTGAACTACCTTTTTAAAACTTTGGTCAGTTTTGGAGTATTTCCTTGTCAAAAGAGTCGCGTTGAGTCATGATAACCTGCGCCTACTTCAGGAAATTAGAACGTGTCATTTTAACTTCCTTGATACCTATGTTCAATATTTGGTGGGTGCATAAGCTAATATAGCAATTCCCCTCCACCATTGATTATAGGCATTGAGCTTAGCACGCATTAATTTGGTTTGCAGCCATTAAAAGAAGAGGAATGCTTGGGCTTGCAAATGGTAAACTACGACTGTCAGAGGCATGATGTATGATAGCTTATTACATTGCCCTCATTATGATTAATAACATAGGAAGGGATCTTCCATTCTCGTCGAGATGGAAAATGCAATTAGCCGCCTTGGCTGCAGCCTGGTCTCTCGGCTGCATGTTCTCCAAGATGAACTAGCCAGTTAGCGGCAGGAGAAGCTGGGACTCGTCCTGTCCTGTCTGTCTGTCTGTCTGTCTGTCTGTCTGTCTGTCTGTCTGTCTGTCTGTCTGTCTGTCTGTCTGTCTGTCTGTCTGTTTGTCTGTCTGTCTGTCTGTCTGTCTGTCTGTCTGTCTGTCTGTCTGTCTGTCTGTCTGTCTGTTTGTCTGTCTGTGGTCTAAACACGCTGCACGACAGTCAGCCGGGGGGGAAGCTACCTGTCTGACCATGTGACCCAGGAGCCTCTGGACCGAGGAGCAGAACCATCCTGTCTGCTAACCTGCTGCCACGATACAGAACCATCCTGTCTGCTAACCTGCCTACTAGTAATGACTTGGTTGGCCTATAAATTAAATGTCATTAATGCAACAATATTCTCATGACAGCCTGCGTTATTGGATAGTGTGTTGTAGCCTATATATGCAGCGGTCGATTTGTAATGATTCTAGTTGAAGGGAGAGGATACAATTTGAATGCACTGTTGAATTCCTGTTATTATTATTAAAGGCTATAGCCCATGCATCACCAAAGTTAAAAACATTGAATTGAAAAGCCACAATTAATAACTCAGAGCTACATGTTGTCTAGTGTTAGTCCTTGTATCTAGAGCTCAGTCAACTAGAGAATGACAGCATGTTGTCTAGTGTTAGTCCTTGTATCTAGAGCTCAGTCAGTCAACTAGAGAATGACAGCATGTTGTCTAGTGTTAGTCCTTGTATCTAGAGCTCAGTCAGTCAACTAGAGAATGACAACATGTTGTCTAGTGTTTGTCCTTGTATCAAGAGCTCAGTGAACTAGAGAATGACAGCATGTTGTCTAGTGTTAGTCCTTGTATCTAGAGCTCAGTCAACTAGAGAATGACAGCATGTTGTCTAGTGTTAGTCCTTGTATCTAGAGCTCAGTGAACTAGAGAATGACAGCATGTTGTCTAGTGTTAGTCCTTGTATCTAGAGCTCAGTCAACTATAGAATGACAGCATGTTGTCTAGTGTTAGTCCTTGTATCTAGAGCTCAGTCAACTAGAGAATGACAGCATGTTGTCTAGTGTTAGTCCTTGTATCTAGAGCTCAGTCAGTCAACTAGAGAATGACAGCATGTTGTCTAGTGTTAGTCCTTGTATCTAGAGCTCAGTCAGTCAACTAGAGAATGACAGCATGTTGTCTAGTGTTAGTCCTTGTATCTAGAGCTCAGTCAACTAGAGAATGACAGCATGTTGTCTAGTGTTAGTCCTTGTATCTAGGGCTCAGTCAACTAGAGAATGACAGCATGTTGTCTAGTGTTAGTCCTTGTATCTAGAGCTCAGTCAGTCAACTAGAGAATGACAGCATGTTGTCTAGTGTTAGTCCTTGTATCAAGAGCTCAGTCAGTCAACTAGAGAATGACAGCATGTTGTCTAGTGTTAGTCCTTGTATCAAGAGCTCAGTCAGTCAACTAGAGAATGACAGCATGTTGTCTAGTGTTAGTCCTTGTATCTAGAGCTCAGTCAACTAGAGAATGACAGCATGTTGTCTAGTGTTAGTCCTTGTATCAAGAGCTCAGTCAGTCAACTAGAGAATGACAGCATGTTGTCTAGTGTTAGTCCTTGTATCTAGAGCTCAGTCAACTAGAGAATGACAGCATGTTGTCTAGTGTTAGTCCTTGTATCTAGAGCTCAGTCAGTCAACTAGAGAATGACAGCATGTTGTCTAGTGTTAGTCCTTGTATCTAGAGCTCAGTCAACTAGAGAATGACAGCATGTTGTCTAGTGTTAGTCCTTGTATCTAGAGCTCAGTCAGTCAACTAGAGAATGCCAGCATGTTGTCTAGTGTTAGTCCTTGTATCAAGAGCTCAGTCAACTAGAGAATGACAGCATGTTGTCTAGTGTTAGTCCTTGTATCTAGAGCTCAGTCAACTAGAGAATGACAGCATGTTGTCTAGTGTTAGTCCTTGTATCTAGAGCTCAGTCAGTCAACTAGAGAATGACAGCATGTTGTCTAGTGTTAGTCCTTGTATCTAGAGCTCAGTCAACTAGAGAATGACAGCATGTTGTCTAGTGTTAGTCCTTGTATCTAGAGCTCAGTCAGTCAACTAGAGAATGACAGCATGTTGTCTAGTGTTAGTCCTTGTATCTAGAGCTCAGTCAACTAGAGAATGACAGCATGTTGTCTAGTGTTAGTCCTTGTATCTAGAGCTCAGTCAACTAGAGAATGACAGCATGTTGTCTAGTGTTAGTCCTTGTATCTAGAGCTCAGCCAGTCAACTAGAGAATGACAGCATGTTGTCTAGTGTTAGTCCTTGTATCTAGAGCTCAGTCAGTCAACTAGAGAATGACAGCATGTTGTCTAGTGTTAGTCCTTGTATCTAGAGCTCAGTCAACTAGAGAATGACAGCATGTTGTCTAGTGTTAGTCCTTGTATCAAGAGCTCAGTCAACTAGAGAATGACAGCATGTTGTCTAGTGTTAGTCCTTGTATCTAGAGCTCAGTCAGTCAACTAGAGAATGACAGCATGTTGTCTAGTGTTAGTCCTTGTATCTAGAGCTCAGCCAGTCAACTAGAGAATGACAGCATGTTGTCTAGTGTTAGTCCTTGTATCTAGAGCTCAGTCAGTCAACTAGAGAATGACAGCATGTTGTCTAGTGTTAGTCCTTGTATCTAGAGCTCAGTCAACTAGAGAATGACAGCATGTTGTCTAGTGTTAGTCCTTGTATCTAGAGCTCAGTCAACTAGAGAATGACAGCATGTTGTCTAGTGTTAGTCCTTGTATCTAGAGCTCAGTCAGTCAACTATAGAATGACAGCATGGTGTCTAGTGTTAGTCCTTGTATCTAGAGCTCAGTGAACTAGAGAATGACAGCATGTTGTCTAGTGTTAGTCCTTGTATCTAGAGCTCAGTCAACTATAGAATGACAGCATGTTGTCTAGTGTTAGTCCTTGTATCTAGAGCTCAGTCAACTAGAGAATGACAGCATGTTGTCTAGTGTTAGTCCTTGTATCTAGAGCTCAGTCAGTCAACTAGAGAATGACAGCATGGTGTCTAGTGTTAGTCCTTGTATCAAGAGCTCAGTCAACTAGAGAATGACAGCATGGTGTCTAGTGTTAGTCCTTGTATCTAGAGCTCAGTCAGTCAACTATAGAATGACAGCATGGTGTCTAGTGTTAGTCCTTGTATCTAGAGCTCAGTGAACTAGAGAATGACAGCATGTTGTCTAGTGTTAGTCCTTGTATCTAGAGCTCAGTCAGTCAACTAGAGAATGACAGCATGTTGTCTAGTGTTAGTCCTTGTATCTAGAGCTCAGTGAACTAGAGAATGACAGCATGTTGTCTAGTGTTAGTCCTTGTATCTAGAGCTCAGTCAGTCAACTAGAGAATGACAGCATGTTGTCTAGTGTTAGTCCTTGTATCTAGAGCTCAGTGAACTAGAGAATGACAGCATGTTGTCTAGTGTTAGTCCTTGTATCTAGAGCTCAGTCAGTCAACTAGTGAATGACAGCATGGTGTCTAGTGTTAGTCCTTGTATCTAGAGCTCAGTCAACTATAGAATGACAGCATGTTGTCTAGTGTTAGTCCTTGTATCTAGAGCTCAGCCAGTCAACTAGAGAATGACAGCATGTTGTCTAGTGTTAGTCCTTGTATCTAGAGCTCAGTCAGTCAACTAGAGAATGACAGCATGTTGTCTAGTGTTAGTCCTTGTATCTAGAGCTCAGTCAACTATAGAATGACAGCATGTTGTCTAGTGTTAGTCCTTGTATCTAGAGCTCAGTCAGTCAACTAGAGAATGACAGCATGGTGTCTAGTGTTAGTCCTTGTATCTAGAGCTCAGTCAACTATAGAATGACAGCATGTTGTCTAGTGTTAGTCCTTGTATCTAGAGCTCAGCCAGTCAACTAGAGAATGACAGCATGTTGTCTAGTGTTAGTCCTTGTATCTAGAGCTCAGTCAGTCAACTAGAGAATGACAGCATGTTGTCTAGTGTTAGTCCTTGTATCTAGAGCTCAGTCAGTCAACTAGAGAATGACAGCATGGTGTCTAGTGTTAGTCCTTGTATCTAGAACTCAGTCAGTCAACTAGAGAATGACAGCATGTTGTCTAGTGTTAGTCCTTGTATCTAGAGCTCAGTCAGTCAACTAGAGAATGACAGCATGTTGTCTAGTGTTAGTCCTTGTATCTAGAGCTCAGTCAACTAGAGAATGACAGCATGTTGTCTAGTGTTAGTCCTTGTATCTAGAGCTCAGTCAGTCAACTAGAGAATGACAGCATGTTGTCTAGTGTTAGTCCTTGTATCTAGAGCTCAGTCAGTCAACTAGAGAATGACAGCATGTTGTCTAGTGTTAGTCCTTGTATCTAGAGCTCAGTCAACTAGAGAATGACAGCATGTTGTCTAGTGTTAGTCCTTGTATCTAGAGCTCAGTCAGTCAACTAGAGAATGACAGCATGTTGTCTAGTGTTAGTCCTTGTATCTAGAGCTCAGTCAGTCAACTAGAGAATGACAGCATGTTGTCTAGTGTTAGTCCTTGTATCAAGAGCTCAGTCAACTAGAGAATGACAGCATGTTGTCTAGTGTTAGTCCTTGTATCTAGAGCTCATTCAACTAGAGAATGACAGCCTGTTGTCTAGTGTTAGTCCTTGTATCTAGAGCTCAGTCAGTCAACTAGAGAATGACAGCATGTTGTCTAGTGTTAGTCCTTGTATCTAGAGCTCAGTCAACTAGAGAATGACAGCATGTTGTCTAGTGTTAGTCCTTGTATCAAGAGCTCAGTCAGTCAACTAGAGAATGACAGCATGTTGTCTAGTGTTAGTCCTTGTATCTAGAGCTCAGCCAGTCAACTAGAGAATGACAGCATGTTGTCTAGTGTTAGTCCTTGTATCAAGAGCTCAGTCAACTATAGAATGACAGCATGTTGTCTAGTGTTAGTCCTTGTATCAAGAGCTCAGTCAACTAGAGAATGACAGCATGTTGTCTAGTGTTAGTCCTTGTATCAAGAGCTCAGTCAACTAGAGAATGACAGCATGTTGTCTAGTGTTAGTCCTTGTATCAAGAGCTCAGTCAACTAGAGAATGACAGCATGTTGTCTAGTGTTAGTCCTTGTATCAAGAGCTCAGTCCGTCAACTAGAGAATAAAAACATGTCTTCATTCTCTTTTTTGATTTTTGGTGGTGGGGCTACAGCATTTGTTTACTTTTGGATGACTGATTACTGGGCTTTTAATCTGAGGACTAACACTATATAGAACGATGCCTAAATATGTTTTTTTTTAATGTTTTTTCAGGCAGCTAAATGTTTGTTTACATTGGTAATATTTGTAAAAGTTAGAATAAAATGTACTTTGCAGTTATGTTTTGAGAAAAATACATAATGCTTATAGCCTATCCATCCCATCTATAAATCAAACCCTGAAATATATTCATATTCATACATAAAACGGTAAAAATTTAAATAAATGTTTTGGCCAGGCAGAAAACCTGCCCCCACAATGTAACAAAGGCCAGGGTGCAAATACATGTTTGAATTGAACTTGGTATATTAATTTGATACAACTCAGTTTACAGCCTAAGATATATTTAGGGAACATTCAGTGTGATGTGGGTCTATATGCTAAGATGTACATCATTTAATATAATAGATTTAAATAATTTAATATATCATAGATTTAAATTATTTAATATATCATAGATTTAAATCAGTTTTCCATTTTCCATAATTTCATCGGTCATAGATTTAAATCATGCACATTTAAATAATTTGCACATTTAAATAATTTAATATACTTAAATCAGTTGAATTTCCATAATTTCATAGATCATACATTTAAATCATGCTAATTTATATCATTTAATATATCATAGATCTAAATCATGCTAATTTCAATAATTCAATATATCATAGATTTTAATAATCTATCATAGATTTAGGCTCATATCTCACTAGCAGTGATGCCGGTAACGCGTTACTAAGTAACGCGTTATTGTAATCTGATTACTTTCCCCCGAAAATAGTAATCTAACGCGTTAATCTTTAAAAGCCAGTAATCTGATTGCAGTTACTTGTCCAAGTGGCTGTGCATTACTATTTCGTTACTATCTCATCATAAATTCATAATGCAGGCGGAATGCAGTATTTTATTTCGTTTTCGACAGTCAAAAATACATTTTTGAGCTGTTTTTCTTATTTGGGAGTGACGTGGTGTGGCAGTGAAAGGGTTACACAAGAATGTGTCCTCGCGGCGTGACTGGACTCTCTGTCTGTGAGTGACTCTGCTTTGGCCCAATCACATTCCCCATCCACAGTCTGCGAATCAGAGGCAGAGTAGGGCGGGTCTTCACAGCACGTCATGTGACATATGCGCCAATTGTCTGACAGCAGGGCTCCGTTGCGCTTGTCTAAACGAAGTGAAACCGCAAGAAGACTAGAGAGACATTTATAAAAACAATTTAATAGTTACAGTTGATATAATTGAATAGTTCAGCCTGCATTTGTTAGATGTGAATGGATACACTGGTTTTGTAAAACCACTGGCTGGCTGCTCTAATGCTCTCCCACATTTCTCCAGGTGGGAGAACACGAGTGACAGAGAGAGGGGAGAGAGACACACACACACACACACACACACACACACACACACAAGCACAAGCACACGCACACACGCGCACACACACACACACATACACACAGAGAGGGAGAGAAGGGATTATATTATAATAATAATAATAATTATTATTATTATTATTATTATTATTATTATTATTATTATTATTATTATTATTACTATTATATTAGAGATGTAGGCTGTCTGGGTGGGGTTGGAGAGAAAGAGGCATGGGGTGAGAGAGAGAGAGAGAGAGAGAGAGAGGGGTGAGAGAGAGAGAGAGAGAGAGAGAGAGAGAGAGAGGGGTGAGAGAGAGAGAGAGAGAGAGAGAGAGAGAGAGAGAGAGAGAAAAGCTCTTATTTGCCAGATTTACAGTTAATTTACATGTTAAAGAGAGACTGCTTGTATGTTTATAGAGAGACATTTATAAAAACAATTTAATAGTTACAGTTGATATAATTGAATAGTTCAGCCTGCATTTGTTAGATGTGAATGGATACACTGGTTTTGTAAAACCACTGGCTGGCTGCTCTAATGCTGTGAGCATCATAGACTGTTGCTTTACCATACTTGATGGTACAGAAGCTGAAGCACTAGTTTAACAATTTACGTTATGTGCAGAGAAACAAGTTAAAAACAATTTATGCACTTTCAATAAAGCGTTTAAAAAAAACTGTTGGGGGAACGACGACGACTTCGTAACCTAGTTACTTTCAAAGTAACTAAGTTACTCTGATAATCAAGTAATCAGTAAAGTAACTTGGATTACTTTTTAAAGGAGTAATCAGTAATCAGTAATCGGATTACTTTTACAAGTAATCTGTGGCATCACTGCTCACTAGCTATTGATTTGTACACATTTTCACACAGATATTTCAGGCATAAATTACATTGACATCACAAGAATCAGGCAGAGATCATTAAACGTGGGGGGTTGTAGACACAGATTATAATTAACCTGATTACAAAAATGGTTTAATTGGGAACTGTTTATGTTTCTTACTGTGGTAAAAAAACAAAACACAAATATACATCTCAAATCACACACCATATACTGCATACCTGCAATGTCCATGGGGCTGAGTCTGAATGAATGCATTTTAAACCTAATATATTGATATATTAAAAATAGGTGAATACTTGTTGGATTATTCAGAAACATTTGAAATATAAAAACGGGGTGATTTTCTTGGCAGGTCAGAGACGCTGATGATGACTCACTGTTTAAAATGAATGTAAATATTGGACAAAATAGTTTTGGTTTATTCACACTTCATCTAGATATTGAAGGCAAAACCTAATCCTTAATAATCTGGAAGTCACAGATATAGTTTGATTCATCAGTGGATACTGAGCAGCTGATCGGTAATAATGAGTTACATCATGAAAGACGCAACAGCCTTTTACTTGAGTTGTCGTCGCAGGCATAATATTATCAAGCCAATTATAATAAGAGCATTATAACTCCATGTTAGGAGGAATGGGCTAATAAAAGGACTGTTACTTGGTGGAAGCCAAATATCCAACTCTTTATTTATTTTTACAAAATGTAAGTAAAGTCGGCAGTTAGGTTGGGTTGAAGTTGCTGCCATTTCATGCGATTTCAAAGTTCAACCCGTCGGGAGTCACAGCCGACACAGACGGGAGTCACAGCCGACACAGAGGGACCATCGAGCATGTCAACCTTTACAGAACACTCCCAATGGAGCGGCTGGGTAGCGCAGCGGACTGAGCGCCTGCCTACCACCGCAGAGACACTGGTATCGAATCCAGCTGTCAGCGGTACCTCCGGCTTGGTCGGTCGTCCATACTAACACAATTGGCAGTGTTAGCGGGTGGGAAGCCGGCGGGGTGTGTATCCTGGTCGTTGTAAACAGCGACTCCTACAGGTCGGTCGGGGCACCTGCTCAGCGAGGAAGGGAACTGGGGGAAGTAGTGTGAGCCTCCCACACGTTACGCTCCCCCAGTGAGAGTCCTCGCTGTCAGGTGAAAAGAAGCGGCTGGCTGACTCCACATGTATCGGAGGGGACATGTGATAGTATCTATCAACCCTCCCTAGACCGGCAAGTGGGGGGCAAATGCCCACAACGACCAGGAAGGGGAGGGGGGAATTGGCATAACGACTAAAATTGGGATGGGAGAAAAACACCGAAAAAAGGAGGAGAAAAAGTAGAATGGAAATACCATACATTCAACACCAAATCCTATTGGCGTTTTACTAGAATTTCTAGTACTATTTTAATCAAGGTATTTCTACAAGTAGCCCAAATGATTTGTGTAGGATTTCCTCCATATATATATATATATATATATATATATATATATATATATATATATATATTTATATATATATATATTATACTGCCTGGAATTTATGGATATGATAGGTATAATGCTGCTACGTGTAACCTATACCACAACACATGCTACTAAACCACCTGCTCTTTGAGTGTCAGTGTAGCCGGGGGTAGAGCACATAGACCTGCCTGCTTTTAACCCTTGTGGTGTTCTGGTTTTCATTGAGTGCACAATGTGCCCCCCCCCCCCCCCCCCCCCGCCCCCTACACACTATGCCCCCCTTTCACATTTTATTACACACATCAACATGGTTTGGTTCCGCTCGATCCGAAAGTGTGGAAATTGTATAGGTGAAAACAAGTTGTACAAATTAAACAACCTTCTGTGTCTACCTCCACCATTGTTTCATTCATATTTTTCAAGATAAATATGATGTATTCCATTCATGTCTTGATTATAATGCATTCTTTATTTGACAGACATCACATGTTATCACAAAAATCGCTTAAAATAGCACTTTTATTGATATATGTGATCTAGCAGTGGTAATGGCACACATTAACCTTAAATACGGTTTAAATAAATTGTAACTGAGATAAAGTGAACAGACATTTCTTACATAAATTGTTATGGCTTGGGACGGCTGGGTGGCGCAGCGGACATTGCGCTCGTCACCAACGCAAAAGACACCGTGTTCGACTCCGGCTGTCGGTGTTGCCTCCGGCTTGGACCGGCCGTCATACTAAGTCATTGGCAGAGTCAGCGGGTGGAAGTCGATGGGTGGTAATCTGGATGTTGTGGACAGCGACCCCTACAGGTCGGTTAAGGACGCCTGCACAGCAGAGACAGGAAATGGCGGGGGTAGTGTGAGCCTCCCACACGTTACACCTCGCCAAATGAGAGTCCGCGCTGGCAGGTGAAAAGATGTGACAGGCTGCCTCCTCGTGTACCGGAAGGGACACATGATGCAAGGCTTCTATCCTACCTACAGCCGACCAGTGGGGGGCATATGCGAGCAACGTTCAAGACAGGGGAGGGGAGAATTGGCACAGCGGGTAATTGGGATGGGAGAAAAATAGAAAAAGTGGAGACATTTTTTTTTTTATAGCTTTATTGTTTTATCATCCCAATAATGTTGTGGGTCCACCAGAGCCGTGAACACTGTACTGCAGGTAGTAACAGAAACACGCACTTATTATAAGTCAAACAAAGCCCTTTCCAGATGCACTATAGTGTATATAATATATATATATATAGTGTCCTCTTGTTAAGAGCACCGCCAGACTATAGTGTATATAATATATATATATATAGTGTCCTCTTGTTAAGAGCAGCACCAGACTATAGTGTATATAATATATATATATATATATATAGTGTCCTCTTGTTAAGAGCACCGCCAGACTAAAGTGTATATAATATATATATATATATAGTGTCCTCTTGTTAAGAGCACCGCCAGACTATAGTGTATATAATATATATATATATAGTGTCCTCTTGTTAAGAGCACCACCAGACTATAGTGTATATAATATATATATATATAGTGTCCTCTTGTTAAGAGCACCACCAGACTATAGTGTATATAATATATATATATATAGTGTCCTCTTGTTAAGAGCAGCACCAGACTATAGTGTATATAATATATATATATATATATATATATATATATATATATATATATATATATATAGTGTCCTCTTGTTAAGAGCACCGCCAGACTATAGTGTATATAATATATATATATATATATATATATAGTGTCCTCTTGTTAAGAGCAGCACCAGACTATAGTGTATATAATATATATATATATATATAGTGTCCTCTTGTTAAGAGCAGCACCAGACTATAGTGTATATAATATATATATATATATATATATATATATAGTGTCCTCTTGTTAAGAGCACCACCAGACTATAGTGTATATAATATATATATATATATATAGTGTCCTCT